>NW_015655997.1:176633-177773 GCF_001515625.1 Sinocyclocheilus rhinocerous | reverse complement strand
AGAACTAATGAGTTAATTAATCAAACACAGGTGAACGAAATGACAATTAGGAGCCAAAGTAAAACTAGGTCACAGGGGAACAGAAACTGAAAACACAATGAAAACAGAACAAAAACTAAACATAACCCTAACATTATTCGCCCCTCCCAGAAGGCGCGTCCCGCGTCGTAACAGTACCATCGGGGAGGGGGGGGTGGGCACCCTGGAGGCTGGTGCAGGACTGGAACAGGATGGAGACAAGGAGAGCCTCCAGGGCGGATCAGGGAGCTCCGGGAGCCATGGCGGAGCAGGCAGTTCAGGTCGCCATGGCGGATCCTCCGTGGCCTCGGCCATAGGTATATGGCCCCCCCCCTCAGCTCTGGGGCTGGAGCCGACACTGGAGCGAGGGGGCTGGAGGAGAGCCATCCTTTTCACTCAGGAGCCCTCCCGGGGCTTAACTGGGGATCAAGGTAGCGCTTACGTGGTGCTGGCACTGGAGGGCGCTCTGGAGGAGCAGGCACAGCAAAGCGCTTTTGAGGAGTTGGCACTGGAGCGAGTGCCACATGAACGTTCGGCGGGCTTGACTTCCGAGCGGCCGGCCATCTTGACTGCTGAGAGCCCGGCGCTCCTGGGTTGAAAACTCTGGCGGAGCTTCGGAGGACAACGGGGAATTTGGGGTTAGGGAGGCGGTAGGAGCGGTATGTGGAGGTTCTTGTCGTGGGGTGAGCTGGGGAGACACGGCGCATTCCTGCGGGAGTTGGATGACGAGGCTTGGGAAGTCTCATTATTTCCTCAACTTCCATATCAGAGCCATTTAGGAATAGTACGAGATTAATCAGCTCGATCAAAGGAAAATCACCCATTGGGAGATCACAGCGGATTATTTCGTCATCCAACCCCAGCAGGAAGCACGCACCTAGAGCGGCTTCGTGCCAACTCACCCAGTTGGAGAACTCAAGGAAACCCTCCTCATATCGCTCCAACCTCCGACCATCTTGCCGCAAACCCCACAGCGCGTCCTCAGCTGCAGTCATCGTTTTGGTCCGTTCTTCTGTTACGGATGTGTCCCAGGAAGGCAGACGAAGGCAAAGGGGTAATTCTAATAAACTGATTTAATAAATGTGAACAGCAAAAACACATGAGACACACCACGAAACTTAA
>NW_015655997.1:173753-176144 GCF_001515625.1 Sinocyclocheilus rhinocerous | reverse complement strand
CGGTAGGAGCCGTTGGAGTGGTATGTGGAGGTTCTCGGCATGGGGTGAGCTGGGGAGACACGGCGCATTCCTGCGGGAGTTGGATGACGAGGCTTGGGAAGTCTCATTATTTCCTCAACTTCCATATCAGAGCCATTTAGGAATAGTACGAGATTAATCAGCTCGATCAAAGGAAAATCACCCATTGGGAGATCGCAGCGGATTATTTCGTCATCCAACCCCAGCAGGAAGCACGCACCTAGAGCGGCGTCGTGCCAACTCACCCGGTTAGAGAGCTCGAGGAAACTCTCCACATATCGCTCCAACCTCCGACCGCCTTGCCGCAAACCCCACAGCGCGTCCTCAGCTGCAGTCATCGTTTTGGTCCGTTCTTCTGTTACGGATGTGTCCCAGGAAGGCAGACGAAGGCAAAGGGGTAATTCTAATAAACTGATTTAATAAATGTGAATAGCAAAAACACAAGAGACACACCACGAAACTTCAAGTAGAACGGACAAAGGATAAGGGGAGAACTGAGAGTATTTGAAGGGCAGCAAACAAACAAACAAATGAGTTAATTAATCAAACACAGGTGAACGAAATGACAATTAGGAGCCAAAGTAAAACTAGGTCACAGGGGAACAGATAAACTGAAAACACAATGAAAACAGAACAAAAACTAAACATAACCCTAACATTGATAACCTGTAGAAAGAAAAAACACATAAGCATACAGAATATTGTAAGTAGACCTTTTTTATTGCGCATTTGAACGATTACGTAATTGTGGCATCCGTAATTGTAATCACGATTAGAAATTCAATTAATTGTGCAGTCCTAAGACTAATGGTGATGTTATTATCTCAAAGGCCTATCATTGCCTATGGTGCTACAATTTCATGATGTGGACATTGTTTTTGGGAAAGATCACCATCTGTTTCACCATAATTGCTTCTGACTGTGCTGCTAAACCGAAGTAGAATGATCAAGTCAAGTAATCTATCTTTTAGGCAGCAGCCACAGTTTGTCAACAGATGTCATGTTATGTTCTTGCACTGCTATGATTGCTGTGACACTATTAAACTAATCACGTTTGTATACTTGTAGTTATACTATGTGTGCCAGCCAAGTGAGAATGGGAACTGGGAGTTGTTTACTTGAATATTTCATGCTGTTGGTCATTTGGCCTGGGTCGTTTGAAGAGCCCATCTGCCTCTCGCAGACAAACAGTTTTGTCCTGGAGGTTAGCAGCTAGTCAGATTCTAATGCTTTTAAAAAATGGGCTCAGCTCCTCCTAAGACTACTTGATACTGAGTAATTTGGAGTGTATCTGAGCATTTTTATTTGTGACAAAATATGGCAAGAACTGAACTGGCTAGTTAAAAAAATATTTTGAAAATGTGTGGTTTACTTGTATATAGGGCTGGACAATAATTCAATATCAATATGTATCGAAGATCAGCATTTATCTGAAATAAAAAGCTTTTGTAACATTATACACTTCCATTCAGTATAATTTTTATTATTTTTTTGGGAAAGAAATTATAGAAATTTATACTTTTATTTAGCAAGGATGCTTAAAATTGATCAAAAGTGATGATAAAGGCATTTATAATGTTACAAAAGATTTCTATTTCAGATAAATAGTGTTCATATCGATATCGGAATTATATCGTATCGGCCGAAATTAAGAAATATATTGTGATATCAATTTTGGCCATATCGTCCAGCCCTACTTGTATATCTATTGTAGTGTCTATACTGATTTTGAAAGGATGAACCAGTGTTATTTTAGTATTATTTATAAGTATCATTTATATATATTTTTAGTTTTCATTTTAATTTTAGTTTTAGTAATTTTAGTATTTCAAATTACATTTTTAGTTAGTTGCCAAGACAACATTTCTAATTTTCATTTACATTTTTCAAGTTTAGCTTTTTCATCTAATATATATTTATCTATTTTTATCAAAATTTTATCTAATGTTTATTTTATTATTTTTTGTTTCAAATAATCAAAACATTTTTAATAGTTTTAGTTAACAATAACAGTGGAAGCAACATGATTTGCTATTTGGTATTATTGTCTGGTGTTGAGGCAGTCATCACTGTTTTTGACCCATTTTACCTGAATATTTTAGATGTGTACATCTGCTGAATGAGATTATTTCAACTTCTTTTCCTGCGTACATGGGGAACTTTCTACTAGTGTTAATTTTGACAGCTATTTTCATTTTAGTCTCAGTCTTAGTCCCGGGCTAAAATGTCCTTGTTATTTTTTTATCATATTTAGTCAACCTTATCCTATTTAGTTTTAGTCAAGTTTTAGTCGACTAAAAGTCTCAACATTTTAGTCTAGTTTTAGTCCAAGGATATCTAAAGTATTTTAGTCTAGTTTTAGTCGAAGAAAAC
>NW_015655997.1:160137-173743 GCF_001515625.1 Sinocyclocheilus rhinocerous | reverse complement strand
GATCCCGGCACTCATGTCTTGTTCAGATTCAGTTTCGGTTTGGTGTCGGGGTTCGGACACTCGCGCTCCATGTTCTGTCTGTTGTGGGAGCGTGCGGTTTCGAGTTCGCTCGGCCGTGCGCTCTTCTGTCCACGTGTGTTGTGTATTGTGTAGCACGCGGTTTGTGTTCAGCCGCGTGCTTTTCTTGTTGTCTTGTGTGAACACGCGGCTTATGAGTTTTCTCATTAGCTGCGTGTTGGTGTCTTGTTTTGATGGCCATGTGCTTGTGTTTGTTTTTGTGTGAGCACTTGGCTTTTGACTTTGTTTCCTGTGTGCCATGTGCTCTCATGTCAATTGTCTTGACCCAACCCATCTTGTTACCTGATTATTGGTTAATTTGCCCCACATGTGTTCCCTCGTTACCCTCCTCATTTGCTCTCTATTTATTCTCCTTGTGTTTGCAGTCCTGGGCCAGTTCGTCATCGTATCAAAATCTAATGTGTCGTGTCGTGTCGTGTCCTGACCTTGCCTTGCCTTGCCAGCCTGTTTTTCCCCCACGGGGTAGTTTTTGTTTGTTTTGTTTAATTTTTCTATTAAAAGCCTAAATTCCTCCTGCAATTGAGTCCTCGCCTCATCCCTCTACCCAAACCTTGACAATAAGATTATTATTAATTAACCGTACAGCAGTATTAATTTTGGCAGCCTTTTTTTAATTTAGTCTTACTCAAATGTACATTTTAGTTATCATATTTAGACAATAATTTTGTCAGCTATTTTCATTTTAGTCTTAGTCTTAGTCCCGGCTAAAATGTCCTTGTTAGTTTTTATCATATTTAGTCAACCTTATCCTATTTAGTTTTAGTCAAGTTTTAGTCGACTAAAAGTCTCAACATTTTAGTCTAGTTTTAGTCCAAGAATATCTAAAGTATTTTAGTCTAGTTTTAGTCGATGAAAACTTGACATTTTAGCAATAAGTGTCAGGGTTCTGTCCCTTCTGTCTAGTGTAATTCATGGTTTTGTGACAGAGCCCTGACACTCCCATCGTGTCGTTGTTTTCATGTGAGCGCGCGGCTTCGAGAGTGCTCGAGCCGTGTGCTCTCGTCTGCGTGTCCTGTTTCATGTTGGAGCGTGATGTTCAGATCCTGGCACTCATGTCTTGGGCTTCAATTTCGTGTCGGGTATTAATTTTGGCAGCAATTTTTAATTTAGTCTTAGTCTTACCCAAATGTACATTTTAGGTATCATATTTAGACAAACTTGTCCTGTTTTTTTTTATTCAATGAACTATATGAGCATTTTAGTCAGGTGTTTTAGTCAATGAAATATTAGTCACATTTTTGTCATTCTGTGTAATGGTTAAACTGATAAATAATTTTTTTTCTCAAAATTATAATCATAATGTTTGTTGTCTTTTTAAGAAATTTATTTTTGTATTTCAGGTATTGCTCTTTCTCCAGTAAGCACAAATCAATAGAATGTGAACACATACATGGTGTATTTTACCTCATCTAGTGTACTAATTTATTATAGGCTTTTTATTATATATATATTATTATATTATACCGCACTCATGAAAGCTCGCGTAGTAGAGGTGTGTAGAGCAGTCTGCAATAACATTTTGTCTCCTATTTTGACGAAAATAAAAAGAGGTTTTTGGTAAAGTTTTTATCTTTTTGAATACATTTTAGTCTCGTCTTATTTCGTCAACGAAATTGCATGTTGATATAGTCTTATTTATCGTTTATTGACCTTATTGTCGTCTCGTCTTAGTCATGGGAAAAAAGTTCGTCAATGAACATTTTTCGTCATAGTCTTCGTTAACGAAATTAACACTACTTGGAGGAAGGCTGTTACTCAAATGTGCTTCGCTGTGCAATAACCCGATTTGTCATGGAGATTGTAGTCATCTGGGCAGATGTATGCATGCATGCATGTGTGTGGCAGCCCAGCTTTTTTGGAAAATGTTTTATCTATTGTTACTTCAGTTTCTGCAATCTTTGGATTTTTGCATGTTGCACAGATTCTCATATTTAATTAACTGAGTGGAAATATTGCATTTAAATGCAGATATCATTTAATAGACTCCGACTTAGTGAGACTCAGACATCTGAGTGCCGGCACTCTGCCTGCTTCATCCTTTCAGTTTAATCTCAAATGATAACTGCTATTCAGCATAGAGCAGCTTGTGTTATTGGGTTCACTGGAAAATTCCACTGCAAGTTCTGAAAAACATGTTTATTCTCTGGGAATTCTCTTTTCCTGATTCCAATACCTGGACCTGCTGAGAGGGAAATACCACAGATAAAATATCCTCCTGCTGCTTTGGCCCAGATCATCGCATGCTAAAGAAGATCCTACAAAGATACTGTGCACGTCTTGGTGCCAATCTGCACCAAAGACGCTGTAGAATTTGTCTATAATGCTGTTTTTCATTCAGAAATTCCACTGGTTTTGTAGAGCGTGGAGAAGACAGGTGTGCAGCGATGACTTCTTTAGTGAGGGAAAGCTGCAGAGACGGAGGAGGGAAGGGAAGACCACTCATCTGGCTTATGCTTCGAGCAGATGTATGCCCATATAAGGGCGTGTGACTCCATGGCAGTCCCTGTGGGGTCTGTTCATGCCCTGTCCTTAGGTTTGAGGGGGGGGAAGCGGAGTGTGAGCAGCCATGCACACTGACAGATGGGAGTTGAGCCAGAGGGAGGCAGTTCTTTATCTCTCTCTGTCTGTTAGAAGGTCTGGCTTTATTAGCACCATTGCGATGCGTGAGGGCAGAAAAGGCCGATTTATTAATTGGGTTCAGTGATCTTAATTTTCAGAAGGAAATCAAGGAAAGGGTTTGTAACTAGGACGCTGTCTGGTGGGACGGTGACCATGAGTATCACTCGCTGAAACAGAGGGAAAGCTCATTTCAAGCCTCCTTAGGCAAAAAAGGTCAACACATGTTGATATCAGCCCGTCTTTTGTCAGGGCAGCTCTATAGATCTATTTATCATGATGGCAGCTTTTCTTTGACAAATGGATCGTTAATTTGGCAGCTTCAGGGTGTTTCACATCATGTGTGACAAGTTTTTTGCTTTCGTCATGATCATTCTTTGCATGAATACATAGTCTTTGTTGTTTGAATTTTTTCCCTTTTCCGTATGGTTGAAGACATAAGAACTTGTCTATGATGTGTTAAAATATGTGTGTATGATGTGCTGGTTCCTGCCCTACAGAGTGTTTTTGGGTTGCCATTAGTTGCATTTGGCTGGAATGTCTCTAGATATTTAATACCTCAGTTAACATGAATCAGCTGTGAAGTGCATTTTAAATCTGATAGCGAGCTATCTATGATAAAATAAATTGAGACCATTTAATCCTATGGCATTGTTTATATGTGTGTAATCATTAGTAATTACCGTGATAATTACCATTTGATATATTTAATATTGTTTAAATGTTATCAGAATACAAAAAATGTCACTAACTGTTTCACAATATGGAGATAATATATGCATATATTATGTCCTGTATGTATTTACAGCATGTTGAATTTGCAAAAGAAGTGGTGCAGCAGTACTAGATCCCAGTATAAATACTTTAATAATGAGAATGGTCTTTGGCACAGCTCACTTGCAGTGTAACAAACACAGTTCGCATTTTGAATTACTGTTTACGTTTTATGCCATTCGATTGGTTTGATTTTCTCGTTCAAACTGACTTATTTGCGGCTCTGTGTTCTATTTTTCAGAACCAAGAACAAGTGGATGATCTAACAGGAAGCATACGTTCTCCTCCAGAAAAGGTAACACTGAGACAATCCTGATGATTATGGTAATATCAGATTTACATTTACATTACTCACTTTGATTAGGCTTGTTTGCTGTGTCAGTATAGGATCAGTTAACTCTCTTGCCACAGTATGAAACATTTTCTTTGTGTAAGCAGATGAGCTTAGAAACACAGCCAGACGTTATTACAATAAACACAACTGGTGTAAACTCTGAATGAGAGCTGTGGTGTTTAGCTTCCACAAAGCAGGAAGTGTTGTAGTGTAGGCCGGTGCCTCTCGTAACATGAGGATTTGATAAACACTTTGCTGATAAACACAAACACGTTTCACTGTGGGAACCCCATTAGGAAGTGAATAAACCAATAATTTGTGAAGTTGTAAATATTGCGGCTGTATGCTAGACCTGAGCAAGAACAATCTCCGTTTAAGCCCAGCCGAGATGCAAAAGTTCATTTACTGCTCTGTTTATGAGCTGCTCAGCAGGCAGAGGCTAACAGAGGTCTTTTCAGCCACAGATGAAGTGGATTATTGTTTGGCTCGCATGGCCTTTAATTGCAGCATACATGGTTTAATTGCAAACCACAGAAGCTTTTGATTCTATCTAATTCCAGAAGCCATGGGGGTCTTCATGGTAGTAGTGTACATCCATCCAGGGTAGGGCTGAACTTAAAGGGAGAGTCCACCCAAAAATTATCATGAATCATGAATCATTACCTTTTACTCATTCTCTTGTCATTCCAAAGCTGTAATAATTCCTCGGAAAAATTAATAGATTTTTTTATTGTGTTGTTTTTTCCCCCGCGTGTTCCTCAAAATATTATGTTTTGTTTTCAGCAGAAGAAAAAAAAAGTCAAACAGGCTTGGAACGACATGAGGGAGAGTAAATGAGAAGGGAGAGTAAAAACTTTCATTTTTGGGTGAAATGTCTCTTTAAAAAACTTAAAATAAGTCTGTTCCCTTAAGTATTTTAAATGGTTTGTTAATTCATAATGGTCTTGTTATAGTTTACGTTTTAAAACCATAAAACACATGCAGCTAGTACTAATATCATTAAAAAAAATCCCTGCACCAGTGATTAAAATTAGGCTGTTTGGTCTTACTGTAGTTTCTTTAAACAGGAAGTTGGTTTGTGTGACACTCCCTCACCAACTTTCCTGGTTACTCCGGTTTAAAACATCTACTCGCGTCCCTCATCACATTTCACTTTTTTTCGTGCTAGCTCTCAAAAGCATGTAAGAGCACTTGTGAAAGGTTTGTCAAGGAACAAGGTTTTCATTACACTGCACAAACACACTGCCAAGGCCCCTCCAGCATTTTTACACCATAAGGTCACCTCATTACAAATGCAGGTCAAGGCCTGTGTGTGCACATGTGTTTTCAGATGCATTTGTAATGGGGTTTTTATATGTAGTAAGTGGGCAGTATGCTGGATTTGTGCATGTCGTGGTGTGATGATTCACTCTGTGTAATGAATAGAGTTCATAGTAAAGGACACACACATGCACACTCACAAGCATGGCGTAGGAATGGGCAGAACGTTCTGTGCCCACTTTGTTTCACAGCCACCAGAGTGACAGTTTCTCATGCTTTTGAAAGTGCAGTTGTTCCGATGGTTGGAGCACTTTATGTTTGACAGGAAGCTCATTTGAATTGCCTGCACTCATGTGTGGCGGTTAACCACATACGGCAGAAACGGTATTGTCTTCACATCCTCTTGCACATAAGAGCATCTGGAGGATCAAACTGACGTGTGGATGTAACCTTGGGGTTGCTGTTTTGTAGGGTTGGATATCAAGAACCGGTTCCAAATTTCCCATAACTGGGTATTCGATAAGACACGTGCATTTCGATTCCACGTAACGATTCTCGCGTTCGCGTTTTAATGTGATTTTAAATTATTTAAGTGCAGTAAGGGAAAGAACTTGCGCACTGTTTTGCATGCGCGACACACATTTGAAGCACGAGCACAGAGAACCACGGTCCCGGTGCGGGGTCCCGACCTGTGTTCACTCTCAAACCGTTCCACGCATTTCCACTGCAGAAAAGGTAGTTCAGGCCGGAACTGACTTCTTTCACATCTTGCAACCAATATTTACAAAATTACATCAGTATATCCTTGTAAACACAAATAGGAATCAAAATTCAAACGATACGCAACCCAACCCTACTGTTTTAATTTTGTTTTCTTTCTTTCTTTATTTTTTACTTAATGCAGTTACACCAAATACACAAAATAATGATCTTTTAAAAAAGCATCATATGACCCCTTTAAGCTAATGCAGGATGATGCTATTATTATAGTGTGCACTTGCTCCCTCTGCTGGAGTAATGAAGAGTCAATGCACTGCATGTATTTTAGTCACCATGAAATCAAACTTTGACTGTTTTTGTGTGGAATATGCAGTGTTTATAATAAATAATAATATCCATGCACATGATTATTTAAAAAAAATAAAAAATCCCTCCTCTTCAGCCTATCTGCCACATGAGATTACAGCAATTAGCAAACAGCAATTGGCACATTTGCATGCACACATTTATATATGCTGTTAAGTACCAAAAATCAGTTTATTGAACTAACCCGTTTTACTGGTTTACATGCAAACCAATGCAAGGCAATGCAAGTAAACCGCGTTTGCAAGACTTTATTAAAAATCTGTTTATTTCCTGTTGGTGGTTACGTCAAAACGTAAGCATCCATGTAATCTACTCAGAGTATTCCATTTGTTATGTGATGTTAAATAAATGCATACTGTTAAATGAAATTCCAAAATGTCAGGGAAGATTTGCACAGACTCATTCTCCTCTCATATTTGAAGTTTCTAAGACTTGTACCACTTGTCATATGGCTGCACGAGATGAGAACATATTTTTTAATTCTATTTCTTGGGTCAAAAAAAGAGTCGGAGTTTGCAATATATTTCCACCTCCCGTACCGTGAAACATTTGCTGTGGTTAGATGTGCTTCCTCTGATATATTACACAGGTGTTTACATGCTGGGCAAAGTCGGGGTAATAGACAAAAATCTAGCTGTGTTGATCAGTTTATGATTAAAGGCACGGTAGGTGATTTGGTTCAAAAACATTTTTTGTTATGCTGGTTGAAAGTCTCTTCACATCCCGATAGCAATCACTAGGTTATATCGTCTAAATGTATTTATATGTATTTATATCATCTGTGAAAGGCATAGGTCATAAAATATTTGTCCAATCAGATTGTTTGGTCTGAAGATTATGATAAGATGTCTTACCTGCCTGTAATATATCAAGAAACTATATCATGAAATATATCAATTCTCAAATATGTGTAAGTAAATGCATTTTGCACCTTTATAGATCATGTTAGTTGATCTGTAATGGGCGATGGGCACAGTAGCCTAATGTTAGTGTAATCTATTAACTACGCATAAAACCTGTCTTTTTACTTTAGTACCAGTAGGCCTGTCGCAATAATCAATATATCGACTTATCACGCAATATATGTACATGACCTCAATCATTTTTGGTGACGCAATATATCGCCCATTATATTTACTTAAAAATTAATGTCACCGTGTTTTTTACATTCCACTTGTGCCAGTGTCTTTTGCAGCTTCTCGTACATAACGTGGTGTAGTCATGAGGTGCTAGTTCAAATTTAAAAAGTGCTTTTACAAAAAAAGTTTAATCTGCAGATATGGCTTTGTTTAGGGATCTGTGCCTTTGTGCATACGGACATCTGACTGCAAAGTAGTGATTGTGTTTTTCAGCAATAGTGTGCACCCTTAATTTACAGAGAAAAGAAGGTCCGGGAAAAATCTGTAGAGAAAAGTGAAGTGACGTGCATTTTTCTTTTTTATGTACTTGTTACTTTGCACTTTTTGTTAGAAAATGTTTATTTACTATTTATTCAAGTTTTTTAAGGTATCTAATATTTTGATACTTAATTTCTATGATCTAAATATTCTTAAAAATTAAAAGTTTGTTGTCATTTGGAAGTGTGTAGGCCTTCTTGCATTATTATGCTGTTACATTATGATTATATATTCAGTGACATAAAATGGTCTTTAAAATGACAATAATATCGCTTATCGCAATTATTTCTGGGGCAATATATCGCACAAGAAATGTTGTTATCGTGACAGGCTTCAGTACCAGATATGGGTGTCATGACGTGAATTTAATAAAAACATTGTAAGTTACTAATTATAACACTTTCATTGTACAGAAAGAGAGCAAAGATCATTTACATTATCAAAGAACTTTATCATTGACTTCAGTCTAGCCAGAGTTCAAGCACTTCACTTTCAAAAACTCTCATTATAATCACTGAAGCTGTTTACACTGTGAAATGAATGTCTTATTTACATCATACGTACATCTGCACTTTGTTGTTTCTGATGAGAGAATTCGGCAGAAGCGTGCGCACTGAACAGAACACCGGCGTTTCAGCAATGACTCATCTGAATGCCTCTGATTGGCCATCGCATTCATAAGCTCAACAGAATCGTGTGTGATTGGTTATAATGCGCAGCAATGTAAAAACGCGTCTGTCTCTGGTTCAGCACCAGCTGAAGCATGAACGCAGATTTGAATTGAGCAGCTGGTGATGTGCCGCACTGAACGTTCTAATCACACTGGTGTGATCGTATCAAATATAAAAAATATTATTCAGCTATTTTTGTCTCTTGGAACCTGCATTCAAAATCTGAGGGGCACGTCCCCCCTCGCTTTGAATGGGCATGATGCCTCTAAGCATCTGACAGGGCGAACCGCTTTAAACTATACATGCTAACTATATCTTATTTAAAGCCCTTAATATAAAGCATGTCACAAACTGGATTATGCACTTGCCCCACAGCAGCTCACTCTGTGTCTTCCGCTATTTTTCAGATGCTCTCGTATCAAACTACTGTATATCGATATAAAAGGTTTTGCCTCATACCACATTGCTTATAAAGAATATCAATATATTGTACAAACTCAATATACCACCCAGCCCTACGGTTTAACATGATCACATGCAATGTTGCCGTATTAAAAATAATGATCGGTTTAATCTGTTTAAGAATGTGCATGTAAATGCACTCTGTGCATTTCCAACAATTCAATCTGTTCCCGATGGACAAAATCAAGTCCCACTATGCATTACTATATGATAGAGTGCAGTTATAACTTGAAATTATTATTTGGCATAGCCGGTTGGTAGAATAAAGATAAAGCAGCTCAGTTACTCAGTAAACAGTTGTTATATCCTCATTTGAAATGAGAGCGTATCAGAGCGTTTCAACTATTTTATCCTCTGGCTGTGAGTGAACAGTCTCTTAAGTACATATGAGAAGAGATCAGTAAAATTGACCTACAAAGAAGAAAACCAGTGTCTCTTGTGTGAGTACCTGTTTTTAAAGTATTTCAGAGTACCAGCATATTCTTTTTATCTACTAGTTATGTGCCAATTTAGATTGCTTAGATTCTCAAGAACATGTTACTAAAACATTTTCACATCAGTTATTGTTAAACAAGTAGTATATTACAGTTCAAATTGCAGCTCTCACCATTCTTGCTATACTCTTAATGAAGTCACTGTTTATTAGTGATTTACATTTCTGAGTTTTATTTCATGCAATTGTTTTTTATTATTATATCTTGATTAGGTTTTGCTGGAATGGGTAATCTTCTAAAAGTCCTTACAAGGGAAATAGAGAACTATCCACATTTTTTCCTGGACTTTGAAAGTAAGTTTTGAGAAGAGGTGGAGTCTGGGGTTGGCGAGACTCTATAACCAGCTGTTTTTTTCCCCAGCAGTGGCAGGAGGAGCTAGACTGACAGTCTCAAAGCTCTTATAAGACAGCTTTCCCTCTTTGCTTTCTTGTGGTGAAAGTTTATGCTTCCTGCTGTCCGGAGCTGACGCTTTGTCTAAAGTGTGTCCTGCGAATTAACTAGAAGAAAATTGCTAATTTCTCAGTGATTTCTTAAAGTAAAAAGGAAAAGCAAAAACTACGGTGGCTGAGAAGTGCAGAGCAAATCACAATTCTGAAAACAAAATAACAAATTACAAACGCAAATGCAAGTCTAAAAAACACAATAACAATTCAGAAAGCACAACAACAATTCAGAAAACATTATAACAAGTCAGAAAACACAATGACAAATTCGAAAACAAAATAACAAGTCAGAAAACACAACGACAAATCAGACAAACCGGAAAAGGTAGGTATAGTTTGAGACAGCGCCATTGGTTTGGGATTACTCACCGCTGACTGGACGAGACAGTCAGAAAAGGGAGAAAAAAAAAGTTCGGCAAAAGGCGGGATCGAACCCGGGTCGATCGCGTCAAAAACCAAGTCTCAAACTATACCTACCTTTTCCGGTTTGTCTGATTTGTCGTTGTGTTTTCTGACTTGTAAATTTGTTTTCGAATTTGTCATTGTGTTTTCTGACTTGTTATAATGTTTTCTGAATTGTTGTTGTGCTTTCTGAATTGTTATTTTGTTTTTTAGACTTGCATTTGCGTTTGTAATTTGTTATTTTGTTTTCAGAATTGTGATTTGCTCTGCACTTCTCAGCCACCGTAAAAAACAATTCAGATTAAATTTTAAATGATTACCATGTTCACCATGAGAATTTGAGGGAATTCTGTGTAGGAGCATAAGACTTTACAGAATCACTCTTTAGCGCTCCGTGACATCCTCTGATATTTTTTTTTTTTTTGACGTTCAACACCTTTCTTTTTTCTCTGTCTTTCATACTTTTTTTTCTTCTCTTTCTCTTGCTTTTCTGTTTCAGAAACCAAATGGGGAATCTGTTAAAAGTGCTCACTTGCACAGAGCTTGATCAGGGGCCAAACTTTTTCCTTGACTTTGAAAGTGAGCAGAGCTTTTGCCTGGCCTGGTGTCTGTCACTTTTTTCAACTACTAACATTTTGCAAGTACCATTATCAGAATTGTCCTTGCAAATCTACTTGTCACAACGCAACAGCAAAACAGAGCTGCACAATGCTTTTGCATGTGCAAATTAGTTTGATAGGGCAAGTAGTTAGCATATTTTATCTTTTTTACATGCAATCTTTAATTCTAAGAACTCAAATTGCAAATACAAACATATTTAAATATTTTCTTGAAAATCTAAAAAAAGAAAGAAAAAGAAAAGAAACCCCCCCCCCCCCCTGAAAATCTGATTTGTTGTTGGCAAATGTGCATGACTTATCAGTCAGTATTTATAACTAACCACATATCCAATATGGCTATGTATGTCTATGTAGCATGATACTTTTGTCTGGAAATGATCTCCTTACTCTTTGCAGCTTCTGCTTCTTCTATGATATTTTTCTGATCTCTGTTTGTCTCATTCTGAAATCTCAGCTCTTTCAATCCTTTACCGCTGTTTACTTATCCAGTAAACTCTGAAATCCTGTGTGACCTTATACTCAAAAACCAGTTATATTACACTAAACACTGGACTTTGTTTTTTTGTCTAGAAACTTTAAAGAGAGCTTTACCCAAAATGTTCAACATTTCCTGAGTATTTACTTTGCTGCTTGATTGTTTGCATTTCAACCATAACTCATAATCAATAAATCTTTACTTTTGATATGAGCATCTCTATGAAATGTTGAAATATTGGGGAACCTCTGGTTTAAAAAAAGATTTTTTTTTTTCTCCTTATGAAAATATCACCTTATTTATTTGTTTGTTGTTTGTTTGTTGTGATTATAGATTGCTCTTAAAAATATTTGGGCGCTTAAGCTTTAATTTAATTTATGAATGTCATGTCATTACATTACATTAGATAACAAAATATCAAATCAAGTGGCATTTATTTTAAAGCAAAATAACATTAACACACTTTGGAAGCAAACATTTCACCAGAAAACGTTCATGTGGTTTTAAACTCCAAAACAATTGCTGATGTGCTGATCAAAACTGAAGTGTTTGGCCACTTTCTGGTTGTCAAATTTGATGGTGGTTGGGTGGTGAACTGGAGAATAACCAAAATAAAATTATGACTTCATACATGCATTTTACTTGACTACAAAAAAATAGATGGTCGTAAAAAGGCTTTCATTTGGAAAAATGGAAGTGAAGTTAGATCTGAGTTCTAAAGCTCTATTCTTTGGTTTGCAGATGACACTTGGTTTGATATTATATCTAATGCTGTGAAATGCATAACTAGTACTTGGCAGTGCATAATGTAGTTTATTTGTGTCAGATGCACAGCCGACAGACTGTGAGAGAGAGGTGTGGAACCAGGTGAATGCTGTTCTCCAGGAGTCAGAGAGCATCCTGTCCGGCCTGCAAGCCTACAAGGGGGCGGGCCAGGAAATACGAGATGTACGTCGGATTAATAGTTCTGATTTGGCTTTGTGGGTCAATCAGTCGTATTTAACAGCATTTTGTGGATTATATTTCACATGCCAGATTAAATAATGTGACTTGTTTGTCATTTTAGGCAATACAGAATCCTAATGACATGCTCCTTCAGGAGAGGGCGTGGAACTCTGTGTGTCCCCTTGTCATCCGCCTAAAGAAGTTCTATGCTTTTTCATTGAAACTAGGTACACAATTCATATATAGTTTACCTATATCCACATATTTCTCCTTAATCAGTACGTAATGTTAGCTCTATCAGATCTGCTTTCTTCCTCTCTTCCATGTAGAAGAAGCACTGCAGAGCCTTTTGGAGTCTCTGACGTGTCCGCCATACACTCCCACTCAGCACCTGGAGAGGGAGCAGGCCCTCGCTAAACAGTTCGCTGAAATCCTGCATTTCACCCTCCGCTTTGATGAGCTTAAGGTGCCAGCTGCTTTACTGCTTTCGTCATGCACCAATTTTCATATTAGGGGAATTAAAAAATAAAGGGAAATGCATTGATTGCCACTGTTGTGGTAAATTCCTTATAAAATTATTTATTTATTTAGATGAGGATTCCAGCTATCCAAAATGACTTCAGCTACTACAGAAGAACAATCAGTCGAAACCGATTAAACAACATGAATGTAAGTGCAGGAACGTGCAGAAGACATGAGATAAAAGAATATTATTTACAATGCTGTGTTAATTTCTATATTCATGTGTGTGTGTGTGTATGTTTGTTTTCTTCTATCAAGCTTGATATTGAAAATGAAGTCAATAATGAAATGGCAAATAGAATGTCTCTGTTCTACGCTGAAGCCACGCCTATGCTGAAGACCCTGAGCACAGCAACGACAAACTTTGTAACAGAGGTACTGCTTGTTTCTATAGTCAGAATTTTAGCACTTTAATTCCCATCACAAATACTGTAGAACACTTCTGTTCAAAAGTTTGGGGACAGCAAATGCACTAAATTGATGATCAGAAGTGACCGTAAAGACTATAAATTAGAAAAGTTATTTTAAATTGAAGTAATATTTCACAATATTACTGTTTTACTGTAGTTTAGAACAAATAAATGCAGCCTTGGTGAGCATAAGATTCTTCTTTCAAAAACATTAACAATCTTACTAGGGATAGTTCGATCGATCGGCCGGAGATCGGTATCGGCCGATAATCACATTTTATGACTCGATCGGTACTCACTAACTTGGCCGATCTCACGAACCGATCGCAATTTGATGACGTCAACGCGTGACCACGTACTTGATGCGTGGGGACATAAATGATTTGGCGCTGCAGTCATATCATCGTTGGTATTTCGAGAAACAATTAAAAATTCGCTATTTGTCGTGTATGTTTTGCATGATGATATAATGAATGGATGGTTCATTTTTAACGGCAGATTCAGTGACATTAGAGCTGATCTGCGCCTCACTGCACGCGTCTGCGGCATGTTACGGCTCCACGGGAACCGGAGCTGATCGCGGCCGCTCTAGTCAGTGCTTGTGTTTATCAGCCAGC
>NW_015655997.1:147056-160059 GCF_001515625.1 Sinocyclocheilus rhinocerous | reverse complement strand
CGTAAGGGATAACGGTAACATAACACGCTGATCGTGGGCTGCTTTTAAATGAACATTTATTTATAAAACAAAATATCTTCTTTGGCCATATTAGCCTACTCAATAGCATTAACAAAGGCTTTACTCCTTTCAAACTTTATCTGGAATGTCACCGTTTCTGTCACTGCAACTTCCCGATCAGGCGAACCAACACACACACGAAATCGTCTGCCTCATGAAAAAAATGTAGTTATTTGCATCATTTATGATTTATGATTTATTTCATCCACCCGCAACCCACCGGCAAATAATCAGAATGCATTTTTTATTACCCGACCCGTGGATTATCCGCAGCGCCGTGGATATAGGAAAAGCTAAATATGTTTGCTGCGTAAATAAGATGAAAATGCATATTCATTCTCTGCCAGCAGGAGGTGCTTTAAAGCGGGAGAAACAGAGATTTCCCCAGTAACAGCTGTACACAAAGCAGCGCTGAGCACACATACGCTGCTTTATCAGGCATATAACATGAAAAATGAAATGAAAATGACATCAAATTTTTTCTAAAGATAGTCTTCCTTCAGAAATACAGTGATATAAAAACACCCGCACCTCGTTTTGATTTTTAAACGTGCAGTACGTGCTCATGTTTATTCAAGGAAGCCTTTTGGAAAATCAGTCCGTTTTGATATTGTGGCGAGCGCCACAAATAAATAAATGTATGGGAAACGCATCCCACAGCACAACCACCTGAGCCCAACTTCAGTCTACTCATCACCTTAACTTTAACTGTGTTTGTAGCCAGCACCACAGCCAGACTGATAAACAAACACAGACCGGAAGTTAACTTCGGGCAAGGTGCGTGTGCCCGATGAAACCGTCTATATAAAGCTTGAAGCATCAGAATCGGCATCGGTATCGGCCGATCACCATGACAAGAAATCGGTACTCAGTATCGGCTGCAAAAATCCTTATCGGAGCATCCCTAAATTTTACCAATCCCAAACTTTTGAATGCTAGTGTATAATAATCAATAAACTGTACATGCATTGTAATTTTCAGGTGATTTCTTCCTTTAATTTTAGAATAAGACATTACCTCTTGAGAACACCACAGACTGCCTGAGCACTATGGCAAGTGTATGCAAGGTCATGCTTGAGACACCGTAAGTACTCAGCCTGTTTCCTTTTTTTTATTTATTTTTTTATTACTGCTTTAATTAACATATCATTTCATATATGCTTTAACAGATGCCTTAAAAACAATCATGGGAAATCTTCTCTGAAATATTGTAGTTTAATTTAAAAATGCTCAAATATTTCAATGGCTAGACATTGCTATTTGGGCATTCTTGTGTACAGTAATAACTGGCTGATAACATCAGTCTGTCTGCTGAAAGAAACCACTCGTGTGAGTCTTTGCGTAATAACGGTTTCCTATGGGTCATGGGTCTTCCTCATGGGGGCTAAACTAACCGAAATTTCTGAATGTTTTTGACTCACTGGAGACATTTGTACACTAATTGTTTAACAGTCAAGTATGCTTTTTATCGACTAATTATTGATGACTGGAAAAATCATGGAAATGAATTTGTCAAAAGGTGTGGAGTGCCTGTATTGAAGTGTAACTTTGTGGCATTATGCTCAATCTTTTTCCACTGCTAACAGAGAATACACAAGTCGATTCAACAGTGATGAGACACTTCTGTTTTGTATGAGGGTGATGGTGGGGGTTATTATCCTCTATGACCATGTGCATCCAAACGGTGCCTTCAACAAATCCTCAAAAATTGATGTAAGGCTACATTCTCGTATTTTCTCAATCAACCAAAACTTTTTTTGACTGAGTTTAAAATGATTTTTTCCCCATGTAATGTGATGTACACACTTTCTCTAGATGAAAGGATGCATTAAAGTCTTAAAAGATCAGCCAGCAGATAATGTTGAAGGTCTCCTTAATGCCCTCAAGTAAGTTTCCCATCCTGTTCTTAAAAAAAGATGCTATAGATTGTGTAATGAGTTTCATAAATCATTTAATATTTCTGTTTTCCTCCAAAGGTTCACCACAAAACACCTGAATGATGAGTCCACTCCAAAAAATATCAGAACAATGCTCCAGTAATGGTTTTAAGTGAAGCGGGTCAATATTCTGACCTCAAAAGATGTATATGTTTACATTTATTTAAGGACTTAATGTTAATACTTGGGCGTATTTACATAATCATTCCCTCCAAGTTACTGCAATGTAAGGAAAGCAGACTTTTATTCTAAACAAATTGCCTATACTGTCGACAGAAGCACAAATTAGTAAAAACCAAGCAGCCTTATGAAAAAATTCAAGAAAAAAAAAATCATTAGCAGTTTTGTTTTCAAATGAATAACCATGATCATGTTAACCAAAAGGGCTGATGCATTGGTTGAGTTACAGTGAAATCCTATTGGCTGAAGTGTAGTCAATATTGAATGAGTAAAGTGTGTTAGGATGGTTGTGTTTTTGTATTTTGTAATAAGGTAATGATGAGAAAAGACATGCCATAATGTGATGTAACAATTTTTTTCCTTTTTCTATTCTTTCAAAAAAATCTGTGGTTTTGCTAGAGGTGGAGATATCAGCTTTTTTGTTATTATGTTATGCGTGTTCTTCATGTCTTTGTGCCTCTTTGTTTCTAACACATTCGATACTCGTCAATACAGCTTTAAAATCTGAAATAAAATTGCCATTTTGATTATATCTTTGATTTCTCCAAGAAGTCCTACAGTAATATTTCAGGTAAGGTTAGCAAAGTGTGGGTTTTTATACCTTCAGTCTCTATTGTACAAAAATACATATCATTTAGTAAGATTTATTTTATTTATTTTATTTTTTAAAGAAATAACTACTTTAATTTAAAAGTTAATCTAAATTGATTAATTGATCCGTAAAGGCAGTAAAAAGTCATTTTCAAAAGAATGTTGTTCTTCTGAACATTCTATTTATCAGAGAATACGGAAAAAAATATATATCACGGTTTCCACAAGAATATTAAGCTGATTTCTGAAGGATCATGCGACACTGAAGACTGAACTAATGGCTGCTGAAAATTCAGCTTTGACATTACAGGAATAAATAACATTTGAAACTATATTGTAATAGAAAACAGTTATTTTAAATTGTAATATGTCACAATATTACAGTTTTAACTGTATTTTTGATCAAACAAATGCAGCTTTGGGGAGCATAAGAGACTTTCAAAAACATTTTAAAAAAATTACCAAACTTACAGCTTTTTGAAAGGTAGTGTATTTGCCTAGAGAACCAAAATGCGGTGAGGTCTCAATTTAAAATAGTAGTTCAACTGTATTAACTGCAATTCACATTCATAATGTTTCAGCACCTGATGGCAGTGTTTCACTTCTCTTACTTTAAAGCTGAAAGCATCACTCTAGCCCAGCCTGAGACCGTGAACATAACATATTCTTTTAGAATAGCAACATTTCCACTTTTAATATTAATTACAGAAGATCACTAGAATTTCTTAGCATAAATGTTATACTTGATTAGATTTTTTTTCTATTACACCAATATCCCCAGTTCACAAGATTCAGCCTACATGATATCTGCATGATTCATATTCTTATGAAACTCATAAATGCAGGCTCTGAATGCGGGTTCATGTATTGGATGACTAACCAGTTAAAGTGCTAATGTGTTTTTCTAACAGCTCTGACTCTGAGCCACTAGAGGGTGAACTGAGAGAGCCATGAAAACAGGCCTTCCTCTAAACTCTACAGCAAATGGGATTAGAGAATCCCATTTTTCTTAGTGGTCTCTCTGGTCTTTAGATCAGGTCTGAAAACCTTCCGTCTCCGGGAACCATTAGAAGTAATCAGTTTTATAACAAGTCTCTCAAATACAGTGCAGGCTGTGGCGAAGAGGCGTTAACAATCCTGTTTAATGCGAGTGAGTGTGTAATGTGTGTCCAGTGGTAGCTACGTGTTTATTGAATATTTATTGCGACGTGTAAAATCTACGAGCCTCGAGATATGAATAAAATTAAAGTGAAATGAGCCTTACCAAATGTCAGTGGTACATATTAGTGCCTCAAAAAAAAGGCAAGAAACGCTTATATATGGCCTAGGTCGCAGGCTTAAAGAATTTCAGGGTTATTGATGGCAATACAATTTCCTTTTGTGTTCGAATCAATCAGCAGGGCAGAATGTAATTATTGGCATTGTGCTCTAGCAGAGATGACAGTAATGCAGGCCTTGAGACCACATTGTCTCTTAAAGGGATAGTACACCCAAAAAATTAGTAAATATTGTCATCATTTATTTACTCACCTTCATATGGAAACTTGTTTCCGCCATGGGATAAAAAAAAAAGGTAATTGTGACTTTTTATCTCACAGTTCAGGCTTTTTTCCCCTCACAATTCTGAGTTTATTTCTCATAATTATTTCTCATAAATATTTTATATTCTCATAATTATAGTTTTTTTGGGGGGGGGTTTAGAATTGCGAGATACAACAGATTCAGAATAGAGAGTTATACTTTTTTTTTCTCCGAATGGCTGAAGAAAAAGGCAAGTCAGAATTGATGTAGCTTATAAAATTGCAATTGGGAGGGGGAAAAAAAGCCTTTTTAATTTTTTTATTACATGGCGGATACAAAAAAAGTCTTCGTAAATTCTGAGTTTGTATCTCAAAATATTCAGAATAAAATTTTCTTTGGTAATAGAGAGTAAAAATCTCTATTACCTAATTTTTTTTTATTCCATGGCAGAAACAGGCTTCCATACCTTCATGTTGTTCCAAACCTGTATGATTTTCTTATGTGGAACAACAAAGAAGATATTTTGCATAATGTTTGAAAAATGTAAGAAAACCTCCATAGTATGTTTTGTCCATACAATGAAAGTCAAAGGGAGCTGCAACATTCTTTAAATTATCTTCTTTTGTGTTCTGCAAAATAAAGTAAAGGCATACAGCTTTTGAATGACATGAGGGTAAGTAAAAGATGACAGAATTTTCATTTTTGGGGTGTACTATCCCTTTAAGTTACTGCATTATAAACAGTGTACACTGTTTCCTCTATTGCAGACTTTAAAACAACTGTACTTAAGTTTTTAACCTTGAAGTCAGTTTCAAAATCATTCTGATGGCACATTGCTTCTAATAAGGAGTGTGGGTTCTGTTTCTTTCTCATACTCCCCCTCAAACATCTGCTCTGGAAGTATGTAACGGTGAGCGGGTACGAAATTCTGTGGGAAAAGCCTGATTACTCTACGCCAGCAACAAATAACGGAAGCGATATATTACAACAGTGCATTCCATTCACCAAACGGTAGGGGGCTCCAAAATGCAAAAATAATAAAATAAAATAAAAAAACCTTCCAGTTGCTTTAACATTCCACATATTTCGTGATAATTTGAAAACATCAGTAAAATTTTGAGTATGTCACCTAAAAAAACAGCAATCGTTAGATTTATTGAGATACATGTTTTGCTCATTTTTGTCACCAAACGAAGGATTTCAGCATAGTAAATGCAAGCACATGGTTGACCGTGTGTCTTAGATTGGCAGGCGTTTATGCACCATGCTGTTATTGTTTATGGCCCAGCATTCTTGATGGAGTGGCCACTGGCTCCATATTGTTATGCAATCAGGAGAGGTGTCTCAGTATGGAGGAGGAAAATCCTATCAGGTGCCAGAGCCTGCGAAGTCATGCTGCCTCTGAGCAGAAACTTGGCGTCACCTACAGGATCTAAACCTATGAGACTCAGTGTGCAAGCAACATTGCACCAGTCAAGAAATCTGAGTTCTGCTATCCTCAATTAAATCATTGCTTATTAATTAAAGAAGGGTGTTTGGATCAAAGAGCCCAAGATATTATAAAATCATCTGTGATGTTTTGTGATTCTGTAATGGAATGATCTCTTAATTATATCCTAACTGATGTAGCTTTCAGTGCGCTTGAAGGGAATCATTCATAACTAATTATGAACATGTAAATGTTAGATTTTTAATTTCAAATAGTAAAATATCCTCAATCCCTCTTAGCTATTTTTGAATGCTGTCCGATTGAGTGATTAGAACAAAGATACAGAAATAAACTGATTTGCGTGAGACTAAAAAGCATGCTCAGTATACTGAAAAGTCATATTTTGTGAGTTAGTCACATGCTCATGGTTTTCGAGTCTTTATTATCATAGGGCCATTCTTGTTTTTGCCTATGGATCTCTTTGCTCTTTTGATTTTTGACACTTTGAACCAGACTTATCGACTATACAAGTGATTCATGATCCCTGATTGTGTTATATGAATCCTGTACTCTGAAAAATAAATCTTTTTCATTACCATCTATGGCTCTATGAAGAATCTTTAAAATCCATGGAACCTTTCCATTGCACAAAGTGTCTTTATAGTGGAGAATGTTCTTTAGATGATTAAAATATTCTTCACACAAAGAAAAAAAAATGGAACTGTTCACTGAAAGGCATCATTGCAAAAAAAAAAAACCTTTTGGAACCTCTTCTACAAGTGTATAATGCCCTTTATAAGCAGAAACTGGACAGCTATTCACTCAAAACAAGACACAGCGCTTCAGTGTGTGTGTGTTTCAGAGGAAATCAAATGCAGTGTTTAGCCTGTAGGGAGTTAACTGATGCGAAAGCAGCTGGGCGTGACAGTGCAGAAATTGGAAAAAAGAAGGGATATTTGAGTGTTTTGAATACAATGTTTAAGTATTCACAGCACATGCTCGACCACTGGGGATGTGGATTATGTGAACAACTTGAATAGCTGATCAAATGTTTTCTCCATGGATGAAAGGGCACATTGATGAGAGCTTTGGTCTTTGGGCATAAGCCGCAAACAGTTTCAATCCATCTGTTCCTGCCCACAACTGCAAAATAAACTCCTATAATCCAGTTCATGCAAAGTGGCTCCTATTGTGTACTTTATGCAGTGTATAATTTGAATTGGTGCCTGTATTGGTATGTATAGTATGTTATTACATGTACACTTTAAAAATAGTATATATTACAAGCATCTGCACTGCAGTAAGATCAGAACTGCATGCTGCTTGTCTAGTTGGAGTTGGAGTCAGTGTCTCATTCCGTTTTATTTCTTCACTAGTGGTTTGTTTATTTTTGAAGAGTTTATAGAAAAGCTTGAAGCAAAACCTAAAGCTCTTTGTGCCGTGAAACCTCAAGATCCATCAGGTTCAGTCAAACTTGGAAGAACTTGCTCACAAACGCTCTCCTTTTCCTGAATAATAGATTGCTTTTTTCTGAAATATACATGAAAGAGTTCATTGTGCGCTCTATCTGAAGTGTGGCGTATTACGTAAGCCGTGACTTGATGAATGATACATACCCAATTTCGTCTTGAATTATGTTGCATAACTGGCAAGATGTATACGCAGACTTTGGGGCCTCCTTCTTTGCCTTTGATTAAAACAAGCAGCTTTTTTCATTCTGCTACCACACATTCCTGTGGTTTTTCATACCACAGCTGCCAACCGTCACGTAATGCCGGATAATTGGTGTTCTTGCTCCCTGTGTGGTTGGCAAAGTAAGGCCATGCTGATTTGTCTTTGTAACAGCCATATAATCACTCAATTAAATGGTGCATGGTGTTTGTGTGAAAATACTATTTTAGAGAAAGGACCATGTTGCATCAGTCTAAATTACACTGAGTAGAATGACCTATTTTTAATTGCATGGAAATGGCGTTTAGCTGTAGGTGTGTATAAATTATATCAGGTTTAATTATTTTGATTCCAGATGTTGTTTGTTTTCTGAAATTAGTTAAATGTGCTTAAACTGGTCATGTGAATGCTTGTCGAGTATCCGTAACCAATTACTGTTTAAAGACTCAAAAGAGAATAACAATGTTTGTGTAGCAAATGCATCAAGCTTGATGATATGACCCTCATTACACTGCGCTCTGGAATACTAGATTCTGATTGGTCAGTCGTGGCACTCAGTGGTCTGGTATTTCCTAATCACTGTTATCCATGGCAATGTGGTATATCAGGCTACTCAGCTAATTCTGCCCACACACTACGACTTTTAGGGGGCTTTACATGACACCATTTTCAATTACTGGACAACGGTATGAAAATGCCAACTTTTGAAAACAGGTTTCAAAGTGCAAGTTTTTGAAAACGATCACATTGTCTCTGTTTAAACTGCAAATTTGTGAAAACGGTGATGTTATGCGAATTACGTGTTCAGTCTAAAAAATGGCCGCATTGACAAGTGCTTGTGGGAGGGGGTTATGAGAGAGCCACAACTTTAGTTTAGAAGAGTACAAAGACATTTTTATCGGTCATAACTTCTGAAGAAAAATACAGTTAATATAGTTTTAATATTACTGAAATATTACAGCAGTATTGGTCTTGTTGCTATAGGCCGATTGTTTTGGTCAAGGTCAGTTTATTTATATAGCACATTTAAAAGCAAGTAGTGTCTACCAAAGTGCTGTACATAAACAAATAACATAGACACTATAAAGAAGTAAGAAAATAAAAGAGAAAGACAAAAACAACAACAAATAACTGATGTCCTGAGGTATGCTGTTCCATAATCTAGGACCAGCTACAGAAAAGGCTCGATTCCCCTTAAACTTCAAGTATATATAGGGTCTGAGAGTTTGAGAAGATTGTTGTTAGCTGAGAAGTTCAGTAAAATGGATGCTATACTGAAGAGATGCTAGGACCGGAGAAATGCTTTCCTTTCTCTTTTTTTTTTAAAATTTGATTTAACCTTTATTTAACCAGGATAATCTCTCTGAGATTAAACATCTCTTTCACAGGAGAGTCCTGGCCAAGAATAGGCAGCAATTACAATCACAAACACACAAAACAAAATAACAAGAAACTAAAAACAATTGCACCTCATTGAGTCTTCTTCAAGTGACCAAATAATAGATTTAAAATGTTTCAAAGACACCAAAGTTTGTAATCTTAGAAATTTGTAGTCTTAGTGTCAGTCGAGGCTGCATTCTGAACCAACTGCAAGTTTTGTACATTTTAATAGACTATTAAGCTTTAAGATAATTTGATTTTTAATCAAATTGGTTTTTAATTTAATTATAAAATAATTTCAAGTCAAATCTATATTTCATGCCCACACATGTATGCAGTGTAATTTAAAGGATAATGTACAGTCATCTGGTCAATATCGCTAATTAATTCATAATCCAGTTAAACCTTTCTCATTTGGAAAGGTGTGAAAATCACTGCAAGACAGCATTCATATTCCACATGCATAGCTATATGTATTAATCATGAATGAGTAATCGAGAAGTTCACATTTACATTTCAGCTCTGTCAGTGAACAGTGCAAAAGGACAGATTATAACTGTAGGCATCTGTGAAAATGTGTGGGAGCATTTTATTGATGTACAACGTCAACCGCCTCCAAGATCGCTGTCTGATTCAAGGTCAGTTTCTAGCTGCACTTGTCAGTCTCTTCTAAGACACAAACCAGATTCCTTTTTTTTCTCTCGCAATGGCTTTGGTCCCATCATGTCTGTTTCCTGAGGGGAATGACGCATCGTTTTTCAAATGCACAGGGAATTTGTCATATTTCTCATGTTGAATTGATTCATTTTGCAAGCATAATAGCTGTATTACGCCCATTATAGCGTAACGGGGCATGATAAATTATTTGTTGTTATCCACATTTTAGCAGTACAACCAGACAGAATGGATTCATCTGTAAACTGCGGTCTCTGCTGGGCATTTAAGTCCCTGCAGTGTGATCCTGGTCAGGCCTGCACCATGCAGCTGACTGCAGTGGGAAGAGATGGGCCTCCCAGCCTTATCCCGGAGTTCTCTGTGATTGGTATGCAGCACCAGATGTTCGTGTTCTGTAGTGTGGGTTTCTGAATGCTGGTGTGTGTCAGGGAGACGTACTGCAATACGGCGGAAGGAGAAGTGTGTGTGTGTGTGTGTGTGTGTGTAGCGGTTGAGGGGAATACCACGAAAAACACGCGCACACACACACTCCTCTGTGCCAGGAATCCCTGTCTGAAATGATTCAAGTCATCTGTCTGTCTTACCATGAGATACACTTTGAAAATCATTTTGCTCAGAGAGCTGCATTGAAAGGCCAGTTTATATTTGCATGAGGGCTGGACTTGTTTGTCTCCTGCAGTATGTGCCTAAACTGTACAATTATCTATATAATAACACAAATAAATTCAGTGTTTTTTTTTCTTATCATGTCATATTGCTGTCTTTTCAAATAATAGCCAGTTAAAACATATTAAGATACCTTGATATGAATTTACATGACATTTTTGACCCCCAAAAAATATGAAAATTTTGCAACAAATAAATTTAATATAGAATAAAATATGTTTGAGATTAATTTGTCAGGTTAATGCATATATTTAGAAAAAGAAAAAAAATCATGCTAAATCAAATTACGACAAAAAAAGTAAATTATGACATAATTTAAGAATTGACATACTAAATCATAATTATGAGATAAAAAAATCAATTATTACATGAGAAGTCAGTTATGACAGAGTTAAAATTATTATGTCATAATTATGAGATAAAAATGTCAAAAATCTGAGATAAAAAGTTTAATTTTTGTCATTTTTACTTTTTATGTTATAAATATGGCTTTTTCCATAGTTTGGAGTTTTTATGTCATATTTATGATTTTCTATGCTTTTTATGACATAATTCCAATTTAACAAAGCATGATTTTCTTATGTGGTGGAAATAGTCTTCCATAGGATTTCATTGTGCACCGCTTACATACTCTGGTCAGAAATGTTGTGAACAGAATGATATAAACTGGTAAAAGTGCCGTTGCTGTTGGACTATGTATTAGCATTTTTAGAATGATGCTTGGCCAATCTGATTTAAGGACTCATTTTTAACAATGGCTCATTTTTATAATCTGATACTACTGTATTAAGAATAGGGAAACTCTGTTCTTAAAATGCCCCTATTATGCCATTTTGAATATTGCCTTTCATGCAGTGTGCAATGTAGCTGTATGCGAATGTAAACGATCTGTAAAGTTGTAAAGCCGAAAGTGCACAATAAATAAAGTTATTGTCTCCCAAAAGAAAGAATCGACTCTGAACAGCTTAATCGAGTCATCAGTAATTCGGATCTTACTTCCGTAACGGCTACACGTCAAGGCCTAACACATTTGCATAATGCCCGTCTATGTTCTACGTTGACCGGCAGCGAACAACTTGACCCCGCCCTCAAACACTGTAGCTTGTTCATGTGGTTCACATCATGTCCAGAAGACACTGTGTCCTATGCTGTGAAAATAAAATCGTTTTATTTTCACTTCCAAGAGATGAAGCTGCAAAGAATCAGTGGTTAAAATTATTTTTTTCCACTGTACCAGTACAACCCCAATCTTTTTTTGTGTTCTCGTCATTTTACTGCAATTTCAAGGAGTTCAACGTAGGATTCTCAAAACGCTTGCTCTTGAAATATGGCTCAGTACCCAGTTTATTTGGACCAGCTGGCTCCACTGAATCACAACCTGTAAGTATGATAAATAATAGATGTTTATATTTTCTATCGAGCGTTCAAAATACGAATGAGCGTATCGTTTCCAACGCGCGCTGTACGCGGCAGACCAATCACAACAGACTGGGCCATCTGACCAATCAGAGCAGAGAAGGCTCACAGAAAGGAGCGGTTTAGAGAGACTGAATCTTAGAACTGCTTTGAACGAATCATTTTAGAATCGTTGAAAAATTAGGTGTATTAAAATGCATATTTTGAGAAAATGAAAGCGTTTTTTGACCTTGCATGCATGTAAACCTATTGTAGGAGACTCCCAAAACAATATTAGGAGGAACCTTAAAAATGACATAATAGCAGCACTTTAGTAGTATCAGACTATTAAAAACGAGCCATTGTTTCAGTCATTTTACAAATTAGCATGAATTAACTTTCTTGTTTTCTAAGAGCTGGTATTTGTCTGAAAAATCCCTCCCTCATGCTTGCACAATGCACATTGAATGGCTGCTGTAGCCTCACACTGCTGACTTCAATGGATTTTCTCTGAGCGCGGGTTGAACCCAATTAATCTTGAAGCAATAAATCCTCACCACTGCAATTTCCCCTGCAGACTCGCAGGGCTTCCCCCTCACTCTGCTCCTTTTTTCATCGTCATGTGACACACAGCCACAACAGCGCTTATGTTTTATTTATTTTTTCCTTTTTATTCGAAACATCCCCAAATGCATTAACTAGGCTATATCATGAAATATCTTGATTCCCACCTTTATAGATTATGTTGATCTATGCATGATGGTCAAAGTAACCTAATAATGTAATCTATTAACTATGCATAAAACCTGTCTGTTTACTTAACAGATATGGGTGCCATGCCATAACATATTTTTAATACGACATTGAAAGTTAATGTGAATAAAAACATTGCAAGTTAGGCTACTAATCATAAAACTTTCATTGTACAGAAAGAGAGCAAAGAACATTTACATTATCAAAGAACATTTTCACTGACAGTCTAATTCAAGCACTCTCAAAAACTCACATTAAAATCACTGAAGCTGTTTACACTATGAAATTAATATCTTATAGATTCGTACACACATTTGTTGTTTCTGACAAGAGAATTGCCAGCCAGCCAATGCAGATTTGAATTTAACAGCTGATGATATGACGGACTGAACGTTCTAATCACGCCGGTGTGATTGTATTAAATATAGAAAATATTAATCGGCTATTTTTGTTTCTATTTTGGAAGCTGCATTCAAAATCCACTTGGCTCAAAAATCAGAGGGGGCACGTGCCCCCTCACTTTGAATGGGCATGATGCCTCTGCCCTACACCCATTTACTCTCTTCTGTTGATACCTATTCCTCCTCCCCTTTCATAGCGTTCCATCTCCTCCTTTGCAGCATCCTGCTATCTTTTCTTCAGTCGCTCTCCCCTCCCTCCCTTCCCCCTCTCACTATCTTTAGCTTCTCCATCGCAGGTCCTCTTTTTGCTCTCCTGACAGTAGCTCTCTCCCTCCCCAATCGTC
>NW_015655997.1:145122-146901 GCF_001515625.1 Sinocyclocheilus rhinocerous | reverse complement strand
TATATAAACATATAATAGTATCTGTATACAAGAAAATATAGCGGGTTATATTTTATCCAATCAGATGCCCTTTCTGCTGGTCATATATGGGAATCTGGAAGTTGAGAGCATGGTACATGAACTTGGAGTGGTGCATGTGAGTTTGGAACGTGCAAAATGTTAGCTATTTCTCGTCTGTTAAAAACAGCCAAACTTATTAAAAGCAATATAAAGCAGGAGTGAATGCCAGGAAAGATTTTTGTCACTGGCAGAAGATGATGACCTTGAAAAAGCGAGGCTTTGTGGCTTGCTTGCTTTGCATAGCGTTCCATCTCCTCCTTTGCAGCATCCTGCTATCTTTTCTTCAGTCGCTCTCCCCTCCCTCCCTTCCCCCTCTCACTATCTTTAGCTTCTCCATCGCAGGTCCTCTTTTTGCTCTCCTGACAGTAGCTCTCTCCCTCCCCACTCCTCTTTCCCTCCCTCTGTCCTGTCTCTTCTCATTTTACTTGCCTGTGTAGCTCCTGCACCTGTGGGCATAAGGAACCCAGGAACATCAAGGGACATTAAGCATGATCCTTTAGCCAGGCAGATCTCAGCAGAACCATAAAACCCAACAGAGAGAAACTCTTTTAAATGATAAAGTAGAAACCTTTCAAGATAGATCATAGACTGTAAAAAAAGATGGATAACATATCTATATTTCCTAGCACTGTAGGGCAGAAGATGATGACCTTGAAAAAGCGAGGCTTTGTGGCTTGCTTGCTTTGCTTTTGATTGACAGGTAAATATATTGCTTGGTAACCATGGTTACGCCAAAGCGCAAGGGTTGTAGAAAGAAAAGGCGTGTCTGAAAGCTGGAAAACATTACACGACTTTTGCACAGATTTGGCCCCGATTTACAGTTTTTTTCACACTAGTTGCCAAAAGTCAGAGCCAGTCTGCAGTTTTAGACAGTCTGATTTGACAGATTTCACAGAAAATCAAGTAGCATAAATTAGCTTCAGACTATTTTGTCCAGTCACAGGATATCAAACATGTTCGATGTTTTGATCCGATTTTAGAACATATGTTTTCATTTGTCATGTGTTTCCTAGCAATGAGACACATTTTTGCATTAGTTAACCTGAAACTCTGGTAGTGTGTCATTTAGTGTTCGATGGCAAGGTTTTGTCTGTAATAATATAAATACAATATATAAATAACAAATACATTTTTAAAAAAATCTGCAAATGTATGATGGCTAATGTTTTCAAATCTGGTTTGAAAAATCTTAAAAGATTTTAAAAGTCCTGTAGTTGTCAGCAAATTGTCACGAATCCGGTCCGTGGACTTCCATCCAATCGCCACCAGAGGTCACTCGTCCATCATATTGACTCTCTCACTACACTGACTGTTGCACGTCACCACAGACCATTTCCCATGCACCATTTCACTAATCACACGCTCACCTGAAACCAATCACACACACTACATAACACCCACTCAGTTCCTGCTCAGATCGCCGAGTATTGTTTAGCGTATATCACTGTTTAGCTGATAGATACCTTACGGAGCCTGCTTTGGTTACCTAGACTTATCTGAGTCTTGCCTTGTCTGTTTTCTCGTGTTCTGATCATTGCCGGTGTATCTCGGATTACCCCTCTAGTCTTGCCCTGTTCGGATACTGTTTACCCCTGCCTGGACCTTTGCCTTGTACCTGGATTATCCCTCTAGTCTCGCCCTGTTGGATTACGTTCGCCGTTGACTGACACTCGCTTGTTTACCGCACTGCTCTTGCCTTGTCTTCTATACCAGTTCGCC
>NW_015655997.1:118864-138791 GCF_001515625.1 Sinocyclocheilus rhinocerous | reverse complement strand
TTTGCCCCTGCCTGGACCTTTGCCTTGTACCTGGATTATCCCTCTAGTCTCGCCCTGTTGGATTACGTTCGCCGTTGACTGACACTCGCTTGTTTACCGGACTGCTCTTGCCTTGTCTTCTATACCAGTTTGCCATTGTCTGACCCATGCCTGTTTCTGACCACGTCTTCTAAATAAAGCTAGCAAATGGATCCGCACGTCTCACGTCTCGTTCATCCCGTAACACAAATAGAAAGAGACACCACAGGTAAATTACTTTATTAAAGGTTTCAGGAGAAGAGCAAGCGATGATCACACAGGTGAGATAATGAGCTGATAATCTTGAGCAGAGACTTAGCTGAACAGTCACTGTGGCTTTCCTTTGCAGGTTGTGTCTGATCTGGTGTGCTGAGATGAGGACAGAAGATGATTGTTGACGACTGGAATGGGTCCGATGAATTAACATGAGCTGATGAGTATATCCAATATATGCCTCCATGCTTACACACCAACAATGGATAATTGATATATGTTGAGACAGCATTGAGTAATGTGTCATACATTAGTACAGAATTAATTAACATCAACTTTGATTCACTAGTATGATCGCCATGCAATGTTGGTATAATATTAACCTCTGATTAATTACGTTAGTACCTTACAACAGTACCTTACATAACCCTATGAAAATGTTACAGGTTTTTGGTCTCTGTTTACAAATTAAACATTAATATCAAACCTGTGGGCACCACACAGCAAGCAAGCTGTTAGATGAATTGTGCAACAGTGGGAATTCAGGCTCCCATGTGCACTTGGCAATAAAAAGTTGAGTACCATGCCTGAAGTCTCTTTATATTGTTGACAATAATACAGGAATAGCTTCTACTGTCTTCTGGGTGTTTACACAATCCACTTTAGGCTGACTGGAGCAATGTCTGCTGGGATCTATAGAGAGCTTCTAGACATTGACTTCTGGTGTCCAAGCAAGGAAACCACTGTGATTTATTTCAGAGATAGTTACCGTTTAGTTTGTATTTGCACTATGATTTTATTTTTTCCATTACAAAAGTACTATATTGGTACTAAAGTGGTATCAGATGCTTTAATGAATGATGACTATGTTCATGTACCATGAAATGTTTTGTTTTCTGTACTTTTTGATAGGTTACATCCACATGAATCTGTATATTTTATACAGATTCTACAGATAATCTGTATAGCACAGCAGTTGTTGAGTGCACAAGTTGTCATCTTTGTAGGAATGTAACATGAAGATTGTACAAAATGACATTTATCTTTAGCAACATTATTAAAGCGTATAGCAGGTGCAACAATGGTGGAACAACCAGATATATGTGGGTGCAATATTCATCACGACTAAACGTGCATCATCATTTTCTAATAACTCAGTCTTCACAGTCCACACTACAACGCAAAAAATGTGTTTTCAAATGTATCTACTTGAGAGAGCGTCTTCAAAAATCAGTTTTCATTGCGCAAAAACACAGTCTCAGTGTGGACCAAATGCCAAAACACAGAGAAAAAGACACGTGTTCAAATTTATCCAGATTAATGTGAATGTAGCCTTAGTGTTATGTGTGCATGTAGGTGTATGTTTATTTATCTATTAATGGTCGTAAAACTGAACAGCGTGTTGTATAACTTGTCCCCGTGAATTTCCACACCATTCTGCCACCGCAATCTATGCCAGACAGGTAGCCGGCATTATGAATATGTATTAAAAGCTCTTGAGTGTAGTTTTGAACTATGGAGGCTCTAATTCTTTTGCAAACAGATGGCATGGGCGCTGTCCTCGTACGGTTGTGTGTGTATGAGCGGGCACCCGTTGGTGTTGTGTTTTGTTGTTCTCAGCATGGCCCTGGCTTGGTTCGCTGATACCTGATGGGAGAGTGGGAACTGCCAGGTTGTCAGGGTTTTAATGAACTGAGCAGCAGAACAGACAAGGGCAGGCCCAACCCGGAGCAGTGTCGCTGCTTTCTCAGCAACACTGATAATAGATGTTATCGCATGGATCCTGTTGAGTCAGACAGACTGAGCGCTAAATGTTCAAAAGCAGGTGATTCTTAATGACAACATGTTGTATCTTAAAACCTGACATATGGAAATTAAGATTGCTGTTTGTAACAGACCCATGAGGGCTCGTACTGCTGATTAATCACAAAATTAAATGGCAGAATGTCAAATTGAATCAAATGAGCTGTTTATGATTCTTTGATTTGAAGTTCTAGTCAAGTCTCAAGTCATAATTTGAAAGTTAAAATAATAGTTGTCATTTGAAACCTTGTTTGAAAATTGTTGGGGTCTAAACAACTTTAGACCCCACTGGCTTTCATTATATGGACAAAAAAAAACAAAAACTGATAAGACATTTTTCAAGACTTTCTTAGTAAGTCATTATAAAGGTATATGATATATGAAAAAATTTTCATATATCAAAGTAAGTCATTATAAAGGAGGATATGATGTGATAGGGCAGAGTTGTTGTCCAGTTTTTGTCTATTATAATTGATTATATGAAATGTGCTCAGTTTTCACATTTATGTAGAACTATTCCAAACTTTAAATTAAGAGAAACTATGCTTCTCTGGAATTACTGCACCATTTGATTTAGTACTACTGGCATGTAACCATACCCCAATCCAGATTCCTGACTAAGATGGAGTGCAAGCACCTTGGCTGCCCATTTTGGTTTGGTCTAAAAGGGTGTGCGCATAAAGAATGCCACATAAATATCATCTGAGTAGTCCATGTATTTCCATTGCCAGAGAATTCTGCATTAATTCTGTTTGAAGTATTAGGCTGTCTCATTAATGGACAACCATGAACCAGGCCCAGCTGAGCTTGCCCACAGAGTATTTGAAAGAGCTTAATTCTGACTAATGTGCCATAGTCACGGACAAGCATAAATTCCACAGCTCAGTCCTCTGTTGATCATATTTTCTTTTATTTGTTTGTTTTGTCAGCTAAACTTCATTTAAATTGGGCTAGAGTTGAGCTGTCCACAAAATGCTCACAGACAGAAAGTCAAACAAACCCTTGTGAAAAAGTTACATGTTAATTGCAATTAAATAAAAATGTATTGTAGTTTAAATGCAAGTGCTTTTTTGACCCACCTTAGTAGGACTTAAGTTCATCTTTATATGTAATTTCATGGTAACTAAAATGTTCTAAAATAGTAGTTTCGATTTAAACTTGTATTTCATATATTTTAAAGATATTTGTAATTACACATGATGAAATTTTGTACATTTAAAATATATTAACTTTAAATATTTATGAACTACTTTACATGTGCTTTAGTATGTTAGTCAACAACAATTTAAAATTAGAAAGTTTATTAAAATACAATGATTTAAAATGTGCTTGAAAGTAATACTTTTAAGTTTACATTATAAAGTGCACTTTTTAAAAATGTACATAAGTCTGTTAAGAAACATATGAACATAGTCATGAAATTACAGTATACTCTTTTTTTCTTTTACTATACTATTCAGTATAATTAGGTGCACTTCTTTTTATGAGGGATGGTCTGGCTAATCATTTGTCTGCTTTAGTAATAAAACATGAAAAGCAACCAATTTAAATTCCTGGCTACTAGTTGCTATTCTATTACAGTGATTCATATAGTAGTGTAAATTGTTCCTGTACTGTATTTCACTTAGAGCAGGAAACTGATGTAGCAGCATTGTGCTGATGTGACTGTTGTTGTTGTCACTTTTAGTTCTTTTTTGAAATGGTAAAAATTTTAATCTAAAATTCTGATGATTGTCACCATTGTTGCGTGTTGATATCTCTGTGTGTATGGTTGACAACAACCACTGAACTCACAATAAATGTTTATGAACGATTACATTATTTCTGTTCTGTAACAATATTGGCACACATTATTTAGATTGCAGATTATGATCGGACTAGAATCAATCACTAAGATTAGATTATTTTTTCCATGTAACACAGTGCAATCAGTTGTGTTCTGTAACAGTATTACAGCGGCTGGGAAGAAAGTAATTGAATTAAAAGTAAATAAGAGCCAAATTCCCAGACAATATGAACACTAATCACCCGAATGGTGATCAAATGAGAAACAATTTACACTCTAATCTTTTGTGATGGTTATTTTTGGACAGTAATTCTAATCAGTAATCAGGAATTGATTTGACAGCAAATTCAATATTCTACTCTACTATAATTTCACTGAATACAACATTCTACCCTACTGTAAGAAAATTATGAAATTATTGTTAAATATCTGTAAGGCATCTGCTTTAAACCATTCGTCAAACAGTGAAACCATGAAATTATCCTGGATAGATTGTGGTCAATATTTTTAAAGCTGTGTCTCTTTATTACAGCTTTATTATTAAGCTGTGTCTCTAATTATCCTCATTGCTCTGCAATGGGTTCATCGTGCTTCTCTTTCTCTTTGGGAATTCTAATCGTTTCCCTGAGCAACTCTCTGAGCAGAGTGGAGGCTCCAGCTTACAAATCCTCTCAGACAGGAGCAGGACCTTGAGGTCTCAGTGAACGGATTACTGTTGTACTGGTGTTGTGTTTCCGTGCATTATTGAACAAAGGCAAGGTCATAGACGTGAAGTTTTTCTTCTTTTTGTAGTTTTTCCCATCTGTGAGGAAAACACTTGAGCTTTCAAATCACATGTACTATGTGTGTTTGGTTGCTGTAATAGCAGTCGAAGGTCATAATTACACTCACACTGTAACTTTTTTTTAAAAACTTTTTTTGAGATACCGTTTGTGTTTGGATTTTGCTTTGTGTGCAGATGGAGTTTTGTGGTTGGTGTCCCAGAACAGTAATAGTTTTAAAAAGTAAATTTTCATTTGTCACAGTGAATTTTGAGGTTTTAGTTGAAAAAAGAAGAACTTAAATGAATAAGTCATTATGAATAAATACACAGGAGAAACAAAATACCAATTAATACTATTGGTCTGATTATTCATCTCCAAAAGAAAGCAGTCTTTTTTTTTTGCTGACATGTATAATTGGAAAGATTGTTTTTAATGTAATGAGTTCTTTCCCACACATCTTACTGAATAAGAAAAGTTCTAAAAAGATTGATTAGGACAAACTTGATTTAAAAAGCACATTTTATACATTGTGAGCAACCCAAAATGCTTAATTGAAATGAAAATGAGTGTAATTTTCATTTGAATAAAGCATAGCAGTTATGAACATCATAGCAATTATCAGTAATAACAAAACGATAACAAGGATCCCTTAATAAATTATATTAAAATCCATACTGGAGAAATAAATTAACTCCAAACACAAAGGACGAACAGCAAATTTCTAATAAAATAGAAATATAAAACATAAAAGCTTCCTCACCATACTTTGTTTTTAGAACATTTTGTAGTCTTTCATTTTAAGATCTAAAGGTGCATCTAGGAAGACAATTACTGTAACACTCTGACACATCCTAAGGCACTAAACTAAAAAAAGTATTTTAAAATCAATCCTAAATGAGAAGGCTTGTATTGATGCCAGAACCTGGGTTATATGCTCTTACTATCGGTTTTTCCCTTGGATTATTATTTTATTCAAGACAGAAATGTCTCTGGATAATAGAATAAAAGCTGCTTTTCCTCAATGTAATAAAGAAAATGGCATGACCTCACATTTTAAATCTTGCAGTGTGAGCTATGTAAGCCCTGACATTTTTGACACTGTCATTGTAGTTTTTATAGCTACATTATTTATAGATGAAGTTTACAGGTTTATTTAATAATTTCTCTCTTTTCCCCCCCAAGAGAACTAGATATTTTAATTTTTTACCTTCATATATAAGTAAGTTCATATAGTTTGCAATGCTGTCTCTGCTGCCCATAAATGATGCTTCTATATCCATTCCAAAATCATTTCTTCATTACTTTGTCCTAAAAAAAAAATCATATTTGAGCAAAGGCTTAAGATTTTACAGACAAACAGGTTACATAGTTAAAAGAAGAAATAACATCTTGTTCAGAGGCCTAAACTTGGAATTGGAATTATGTCAACATGATCGACATACTGTATAGAAATCAGAATAATTACAGGATGGCTCAGGGCAATGGAATACACGAGTTTCACAATTTGAGTTGAATTACTGAAATAAATGAACTTTTCCACGACATTCTAATTTATTGAGATGCACCTGTAAATAGCAAAGTATCCTGAGATGACCATCAAAATATTGTTTGCGAGTTGTTTTGTATCTGCAGACTAAGGCCAAAACTTCTTTTGCCATGAGCGTCCTGCCCAAATAATTCAGAGAATGCCAGAGAGCAATAACGGAGGAGAGGGGGAGACGCTAACCCTGGCTGCTGTCATGGGCACAGTCTGTTTCTTTGACCCTGACAAACGCTGGATGATTGGCCCCTGGCCTCCACAGAGCGAGGGCTTAGCCATCTGGGTCTTTTATCCAACATTCAGGCTCTGTAGTGGTTTGGAGTGCATCTGCACTGTTAATGCTAAAGATTCACAGATGACTCCGCCATTGCTTTAAATGTTAGAAAACTGATTTGTTCTTTCATTCGCTTTTGCTTTGTTGCTATTTTAAAAACTGTTTAAGTAGAAACACACTGCGGTACTTCATGAATGTCTTATTTTTCTTCCCTGTATTTTACCTAAATGTAATTCTGTTCAGTCAACCATTTTTCCATTTTCATTATCTTGATTCCATTACTCTTCCAAAAAAAAAAAGAAAGAAAAGAATGATTTTAACTGTACTCAGTTAGAGGGGGGTTCTCCATCTGTGTGAAAAACCCAGAGCCTTAGGACCGTCCGAAGCCCATAACTCAAGCACCCAAACAAGACCCATAGATCAATGAGTGTCCAGCCCGTCAACCAATCAGCTTTCACCTTGCCAACAATCAATATCTCATCATGATCCCAAAATATCTCCAAGTGCAGGATCTGGGAAAACGGCCCTGCCACTGCGTCCATGTCTATTTCAGTCATTCAGTGGGCCCATAGAATCTTATTTAATGAGCCGTTTAGTCAGTGCTTTTAGTGGCTTCCAGTGAACATCCTGAAAATAATACAATCACTATGGGTTTCCCGCAAACGCTATGTATAGTGAAGTACACTGAGGTGATCAAATTATTGTTTGTGGGGATGGTGCAGAGCTTTACTGTGCGTATTGACTTTTGCTGTTGTAATTTAAAGCTATAACAAGAATACACTTGTGTGTTTTATTGCAATGCCCTATATTGTTTTATTTTTTTCTTTAAATGTAGTACTATGTTTACTTGAAACAAAATATTAGTGCCCAGGGAAAATAAATGAATATTGCTCTTTTGCTCAAGTGTTTCTAGATGTGATTCTTTGCTTTTGAAAATACATTAAAACTTTATAATAAGGGTTTTTGCAGTATAGGTAAACTAATAACTAACAAAAAAATTTGAACAGCTTGCTATTTAAAAGAAACAAAATGCTATTTGTCATTGGTATGCACCTTGTTAATAATATATTAGTATGTGTAAAAAATTTATACATGGTGTAAATAGCATGTATTATTATTATTATGTAACATTCAGTGGTAGTTGATGATACTTGATACATTAACTAATGGACGTCGCTAGGTCATTTTTAGGGGGGCTTTAGCCCCCCCAAAATTTCTACTCAGCCTCCCTAAAAATTTTGCGATTAGCTCCATAAACTGTAAACAAATTCATATCGCCTCAGTCCCCTTTAAATTTAATATGAAAATGGCAGCAGACTTCGGCTCCTCCCCGTCTTTCAATGCGTTCTTTTTCAATCCGCAAACCGTGGCGGCGCAGAGCGAGAAACAGAGGACAAGGTGTGTGTATGTTTGTCGATAGATTGTTATAATATCTGCATCTGTGCAGTTCTTTGTCATAAATACAGTTAACAAAATGTCATGGGGGAGCAATCGATTTCCCATCTACTGTGAAGTTTTCGCTGTGTTCACCCCTCATCCCACCACAGCTGTTTCCTCCAGCGAAAATGTAACGTTAGACCTTAACACATATGAACGCATACTTTATAAAATGTTGCTATTTTCATTTGAAAATTGAACTTTCAATGTAAAACATATTACAGTGCATGTGGCATTAACTACCATACAGTCATGCACAGAAATGATTGAAGACAGTGACAGTGTCACGGCTCGCTACTGTGAGGAGCATGGAGCGAGGAACGAGGAGACGCAGAGTCGAATTCAAACTTACAGACTTTAATAATATCCAGGGAAACAGGAAAACACACGTAGCAAGGGTTGACATCAACAATTCCAGACAAGGGAGAACAGAACGGGCTAGAACTCAAATAGGGCAGATAACAAGGGGCAGACAGGTGAGCAGGATAACTAATAATGAGAAACACCTGGAACTAATAGAACTAAATGGGGACTGGAAGGACCAAATAAGGACAAACAGGAACTAAACATACACGTGACAGACAGACAGTACTTGAGCATAGAAAGAGGTTTGTATACTTGAGCTAATGAAAGAGGTTTCTACTAGAAATGCAAACAGTAAAATTGTATGTGTGTGTGTGAGATCAGGAAGACTTGTATTTTGCTTATTCAGTACTCAAATGTTATACCCATCTAACTTACTTTCCAACATCGAACTCAATACAGTGGGATACTGCAATAGGTTTAGTATACCACCCTAACCTATTAGTCAAACATTTTATTTTATTTTTATTTATTTTTTTATTATTATTATACACTCATTGGGGGCTGAGCCCCCCTAAAATGAAAAATCTAGAATCGCCCCTACTAATGGTAATTATTTTAACCTGATTGTAAATTGTTACTAAAATACTTTGAAAATGTCATTTGGTTTATTTTAGTTTTTAAAAAAAAACTATTTTATAGTCCTTCTCTCTCGTGGTGGAGCTTAACAAACCCTGTCTCGATTCTGAAGGTGAAATTAAACTACAAATACAAACACCTTTAGTGAAGCCAAGAGCTTAATATACCCAACCAGTAGAGCAGTTGATTAAACTGGCATGTTTCTTGAGCCAAAAAATAAGTTGCAATTATTAAGTTTGAAATGAAGGAACAAATAATTTGCGTAAACCATAAAAAGAATGGATGAATTGTGCTCACTGATAGTGTTGTTTATTAGTGGCCAGCTTTTTAGTGAATTCAACCCATGTTTATTTTTGTTAATAGCAATTGCTGTCATTTAAACAACAGAATGAAAGCTACACACCTTGTATTCCAGGCATACTTTTTAAATTTTTATAGGCAATTTAGGGTGTGCTTTTGCAAACAGCCTTACTTGCCGATGGGTCACTAGACAGGCATGCTGTAAAAACTATATGTGACATGATTTGTTGCTATGACTGGAAAGTTTTTCCTTTATTATAATACACAAACAGTCACACCCTTAATATCAATCTCATCAAAATTCATTGCAGACCCCATGTAGACTATGGACTTGGACCAATGGGAAGCTTGATTTCCTTAATCATAAAATATGTGTGAGGATGTTTGTGTGTGTGTGTGTATAGAGAGTTAATCTTGTGGTGCTCATTATTTGTATTTGTAATGATATAAAATCCAGTCTCATTAAAAGTTCCTGCTCATCTTTTCTTTGATCAGCTTTTTGCTCTTTTTTTCTATCAAAAGGGAAAACATTTTAAATCTAAAGTTTAAATCAGAGAAACTTCAGTTGGTTTTGTTGGTACATACAGTACTCAGTAACTGTGGGACTGAAGTTGACATCAGAGGCATTATTAGTAGGATCAAACAGTACACCTGTATCTTTTTAACTTGTATAACGAATCTTTATCTTGTCACTGGGAAAGTGCTCTCAGAGATGCACCTTTGTACATTATTTATATTAGAATCATAAACTGTTACATTACAATTTGTGCACATTTTACTCTGTAAGTGTTGACTTGAAAGGGGTTTGATGACATGCAAGCCAATAAAACATGTTCTTTTTTCGCAGTACGCCTGTCCTCTCAGACCACAGCTACTGCATCAACACGTGAGTTAACATGAAGAGAGCGAGAGCAGAGTGGTTCACGTGCCCTGAAGTGCTCGATGTGTAGCATGTTTTTTTTTTTTTTTACATTGCACCTTCAAAAGTTCAGTGCTTCACAAATTGCCAGAGCAGAAATTTCAAGTTAACAACAGACTAACAGTCAGCAGTCTAATGAAATCAGAGTATGTGCATAAATATCTCCATAATAATTTTCAAAAATACGCTGACCTTGAACTCTGTCATTTATCTCTCCTCAGCACCAGTGATAATCTATTAAGGAGGTTTGTAATACATCTAATATAATATAATTCACTTGTAAATACCTTACAAGCAACTATACTGAGCGCTATTGAATTTGGACATACTGTATAATCCCAATTAAATAACATCTCTAGTGACTTCCTTTTGAAAGAAAACTGCGATTTTACAGTAAGCTGCCTATTAATGAAAGGAATTGTTCACCCAAATATGAAAATTAGCTGAAATTTTACTAACCATCAGACCATCCAAGATGCAGATGAGTTTGTTTCTTCGTCAGAACAGATTTAGAAATTTAGCATTACATCACTTACTCACCAATGGATCCAGTGAATGGGTGCCGTCAGAATGAGAGAAAATGAGCTGATAAAATTTAGGATTTTAATGTGAGGGGATAGACTTTTTCACTGGAGGAAGCGTTACTATGCATTTGTATTTTGGCCAGAAGCAATGGTTAAGTTAAAAATGCCATAGTGATGGATTTGTTTATTATGAACATGCATCTTTTTGCTTCACAAGATATTAACTGATGGACTGGAGTCTTGTGGATTACTTGTGGATTATTGTGATGCTTTTATCAGCTGTTTGGACTCTCATTCTGACGGCACCCATTCACTGCAGAGGATTCATTGGTGAGCAAGTGATGTAATGCTACATTTCTCCAAATCTATTCCAATAAAGAAACAAACTCATCTACATCTTGGATGGCCTAAGGATGAGTACATTTCCAGCACATTTTCATTTTTGGGTGAACTATTCCTTTAACTAACATTTGATCTCACACATTGCTGCTTCATTTGAGTGGGCTTTCCCATACCAAAGTTTATTCCCAGATATGTGACTCCTCAAGATTCAAAGAGAACGTGTACTCTTTCATTTAAACATCCTCAGTAGTAAAAGCTGTTGGACAAAGAGTGAACATTAGGACAAAGAGGAAGAAGACAAATCACAGCTAGCCAAATGTAAAATGAGAATTATTGTAGGACCTGCAATGGCACTCAGGGGGTATTGTCATCCCATAATAATGACCAGGACCACGGCCGCACAGCTGTGGAATTGAATAGACAATAGAGTGTGCTTTGCATAGATATTAATAGAGCTCTTCCCCAATACCATTTGGCTGTGACTCAGAAATAGCATGTGGCTGATATTGCCAAGAATTTAACCCAGTCGACTTTCACACATAGCTGTACTATTAAAATGCTCTGATGCATTTCACATGGAAACATGGAAAGATGCCATATATATATATATATATATATATATACACACACACACACAAACACACATACATACATACATATATACATATATAATTCATCTTTAATGTTATTTTCCCACTAGTATTTTTAAGCATAAAGTTATTATTTTTTTATTATTATTATTTATTTAGTTAATTTAAATAATTATTTATAAATTCGTTTTATTCAGTGATTTTTCACTGTAAATTTAGGGTGTTCTGTGATGTTCTTAAAGACCTAAGGATGGATTGGAACATTTCTACCTCCAGTGCATTTGTATGTCTATTTGTGTTGCAATTTTGATGGAGATAAATGTTGTGGAGTGCTTTAGTCCACTCGAGCCAGAATCAAGTTGCAGCACTTTATTCCAAAGAGAAGGTCATATTTCTGTTGTTCCAACTTCCAAATGATTGATTTGTGCTTTGCTGGTTAAGTCCTTTTCAACAGGGTAACAGAGTGCATTGCTTTATTAGAGTGCAAAAAGTACTCTTTAAAGCTCAGATCCTTAGTGAAATGCTGAATATTCCTGTAACTTCCAGAATTATTCATGTAATTGCTGCGACTTCATGTAAATAACACAATTGCAATGCCATATGCTGCAATGCAATGATGTATTACAAGCATACTATAATGCTTTAATGCTTTGTGACTGTCATTGTTTTTCACAGAGCTAAATTAAATAAAATTACTTAAAGCAGATGTTTGCTGTTAAAATACTATTTCCCCGCTTAATATACTAGAAGCATTGTGACAATATCAAAACATCACTCTGTTTGTTTGAGAATCCCATGAGTTTGGGACGAGACTCTATGTTTATCTGTTTAGTGTTCAGGAAACCTCTGCATTTGATATGCTTTGTGGTTGAAACGAAGTAGTAGTAGGTATATTTTAAGGATGCATTTATGTGATGTGACCTTTTGGAGTGATGATGATGTGTGAACTTCAGTCTGTGAACTTCACTTCATTTTGCCGTTTAATGAAAGCATTAACCTTCCTATTGACACCAGCCTCACAAAATATCCTCAGAGAATAGCGTTGTGTTGTGGGAGCCATCCAAACGTATTTCTAGTCATCCTGCATAGTCACTGATGTGAACGCCATTTGACAGCCTCTCCTGGCATTTGAAATTACCATACATAACTGCAAGTGTTTTGTTTCCATGGCTACAGTGGAGCATATAAGGGATTGCCCCTGGTTTGTCCTTGTGGAAGACTCCACATACGTCATGTTTAGTGCAAGGCTGTTGGTTGTGGGCTGACTGCAATCACAATTGCTTGATAAATGCCACAGAATGGGCAATGAGTGGACAGATTTGAATGCCATCAGAATAGCCATCTGCTGTTAGCATTTATAGGGCTAGAAAAATGCAAAACATGGACAAATTATTCACTTTTTCAGTGGAGAATGGAAACCATGAATGTTTTGTAATATAGTTTACATCTGAAAAATTTCACCAGGCCAGCGTGCTAATACACTTTTCAGCTCCTTTAAGAGTGGGCAGATATATGTGATGTTCTTTAAAAGGCTCTGCTGAAAGCTTGAAACACTCTTGATTTCACTGAGTGTGGGGAAAGAATCTGCATGTTTAATAATGAAACCAGGGTTTTGACAGACCATAGGAGATGGAGCTGATTACCTTTATGCTGCTTACATGACTGAATCAGGCACCCATATAGCTTAAATGATAGCATAAGTTTGACTAATTCATCTTTTTATGGAGTAAGATTTTTATAGCACTTGTCATCTCAGATCTGTTGTGTTATGAATTCTGGACTGATTAATATATATTTTTTTCTTTTTTGTAGCTAGGTCTTTGAAATAAGTTGAAATGAATAGCTCTTATTTTGATTTGGAGGTCCACAAAAAACTTGCAATGAGATAAAAATGTCACACTGACACAACACTGACAGGATACATTTGGTCCTACACTGTAAAAATGAAAAGAGACCTGCAGAATCATTTGAAGTTGAAACACTCTAGAGAAAATTTAGGCATCCTGTCAGGCCAGTTCTCTGAGGAGCTTAGAGAATGGAGCCCATAAGTTACTGAAAATATGTATACATATAATATACACTATAGGTTTGTAATCATTATGATTTTTAATGACCTTTTGCCAACACTCTGGGTTTAAAAAAACACTATTGGTGGCACTAGCCAGCTGAACAGGCACTAGAAATGAATTCCTTACATAATTTAACGAATCTCTTAATTATATACACTCCTGTTCAAAAGGTTGGGATCAATAATTATTAATGTTTTTTAAACAAATCTCTTCTGCTCACAGGCTGAATGTATTTGTTTAAAAATACAGTTAAAACAGTAATATTATTACAATTTAAAAGAACTGTTTTCTATTTGAATATATTTTACAATTGTATATATTCCTGTGATGGCAAAGCTGAATTTTCAGCAGCCATTACTTCAGTATTGTATTTCTATTTTTGCTGCAAATAAGTTATTTTTATATTGTAATAAGAAAAATACGACTTTTTCACTGCATTTTTGATCAAATATTTGCAATCTTGGTGAGCATAAGAGACTCCTTTCAAAAACATTAAAATGATTCCATAAGTACACAATAGGATTTTTGTATTTAGAGGTTCTCCAGAAGGTCGCGCCCCCTGAAGGAACCAAAATTGTGCTTTGAGTATCTTAAAATCATTATGGAATTACACTGTAAAATTAAAAAATGTAAAGCCATCTTATGTGAAGACTGAGCAGCCTTAGACTTGGCTTCTGATCACAAATTGATTGGCACTAAGTGTAAACCCCTGTCCACTTTCAGTATATTAAAAAAGGCTTTCAAAAGATGGTTGAAATCAGTGAGTGTTGGGGAGGGTTCCTGGGGCATGAGCTGATGTCGCTGAGCATCAGAGGAACATGTGGTCACAGGAGAACATCTCTTACTGGACACTCATCTCGCCCAATCTGTCCCAGCATGACTCTGAGACAGGAATGAGCTTACCAAATACACAAAATAATGATCTTTAAAATAGCATCATATGACCCCTTTAATGAAAGTTTAATGCTCTGCATGATGATCCATATCCTCCAGGGCTGTGAAGATGAAGACTGACTGAGGGTGTTTTCCCTTGTGTGTATGTGTGTGAGTGTGTCACAGCTGTCACTCATCACCGGAAAGGGTAACAACATTGGTGTACTACACATTCTTCTCAAGCACTAGCTCCACATCTAGACGTCTAGCCCATGCATTAGGTTCAAGTTCTGAGTAAGATTTTTTATGGAGGCGATCAAATTGATTGGATTCAATACATTTATCCAATTCAATTACACTATGAAAAACAAAAACAAATCAGGTAAAAACATTGGGCTTTTAACATAAATACTTCTCACACAAAAAAATTACATCTTTACACATTTTGAATATTAACAGTACTTTTTATTTTTTTTTATTTTTTTTAAGCATTTTAACATTTTAAACAAAGGAAGTGTGGGAAAGCACTTCTTCTATGTGCTCTCTTGAAAATCAAACAGCAGAGCATGGTGGATGCCAATATCATAGGTTCGATTCCCAGTGAAATTATTAATATAAATATATACGCTTTCAACACAATGTAAATACCCATTAGAGGGTATGAGAAACTGACATAACGCAGAACATTAAAAAAAATTTTTATTTTGGGTCTGTGCAGCTGCCTTTAACAATGAAATATGTCAAATTGACCCGCAAACATTATAATCATAATATAAATTCCATATGCACATTCCACAACACACCAGTGTGCAGGCATGTTCATGACCCTAAATGAGAAAAAGAAATAACGAAAAGAAAAACATCACTATTAACCAGTATTGATGCAGGACAATTAATATTTAGATATTTTATGTATTTAGATATTTTATGTCTGCTCTTCGCAGCCAACAACATACAATACAAAACTTGCCATTTTGCATTTTGTGCAGTTCATGTCAGCAGTTTATTCTCATGAAACATGTTGAGTGAACAGTTTACTAAACCAGTTGGAGCACCATGTGCTTTCACTCTGGTTTCTGATTTAATCTGAGCAGGATTGTTTTGTTGGAGTTCAACTCAGTCAAGGTCTTTGAAACTGTGAAGTTTATATCTGTCTTCTGCTAGAGGAGAGGCTGGGCCTCAGGGCCCACAGTTAACCAATAATATCATGTACCATCAGAGAAGAGATCAAAAGAGGAACAGATAAAAGCATTCTCACTGTTTAGATTTCTTTTCCAGCTCCTTGGTTTGCTTAGACACTCTTACATCTGCCTTGAGTTGATTCATTTAATTACCGCAATAAAAGTAAAGCAAGAACCCCTTCTCTGGCCTCGCCGTGACAGAGTCCTGGTCTCTCTGTCAGTCATGTTTGTTGCAAGGGGAGTGATGATGCTAATTGTGAGTGTGATACATCCACAGGATATTGCAGCCATGGCACTTAGTTGGCGGTGTGGACAGGTGGCATCTCATGCATATTCATGGGCTAGCCCTCATTCCCTGACAGCACCGGTGTGGCAGTGCAGAGAAGTAAGCAAATGGTTTCAGAGAATGTGATGCATGGTCTGTTACCATAGCAATAGGTCTTCAGTCAGCCCACACTAGATAATTTGATACAATTTTTCTGTGTGTGCGTGTGATATTTGGTCTAATACTTCACTCAGTCATCCTTGACTATCTCAGCTCCGGAGCTTATGTTTATCAAATATACCCCTGACTCTCTAAGGCTCAAACCCCATCAAACCTGTTTTAGTAGTTCCCTAGATCACTGATTTATGAAAGGACATAATCAAGTCATTTGACTAGAATGTAATTTAAAATTATACTGAATGTGTCATCTTATTTTCGCTACAAGCTAAACTATTCATCTTTTCATGAGATTTTTAGGGTTGATGAGCTGCCCACCATGATGAACCTGAGTTTTTATCTTCATCCCCAGATGGTTGCTGGCATACAGAAAGAAAGTGCAGAAAGCATTGACATGCAGCGTGCATCAACAATTTGACCCCAACCCACTGAGGTCACAAAACAAGTCGATGCTTTCCTGCTCTGGCTTTTTCCCGATGCCTGAAATGTTCAGTTTGCCTCAACTGCTTTAGAGAGAAACCGCAGAACTCTGGGTATAACAAACATATGCTAAAAGTGCCTGCATGTTCTTTGTATATGAATGATGAGTCTTACATTTGAGGCTTTGCTTTGCTACCTTTCTTAAGCGGAGGGGTAAAAATGGAGAGCATTTGTCAGTCAATCGTCGCTACTAAATAAAAACAGTTTTAAAACCCATTTTAATTTAGTCTGAGGCTAAATTAAAAGTTAATGTTATTTCCCTTTTTTATTGTTATTATTTTTGTATTTTGTCTATTTGTTTGTTTTTGTTGTACAGTACTTTTGTTTAATTCAATGTGTAAATGTAAATCTAAACTTAAAAAACAACAACAACAACAAAAAAAGATCTGGGCTGGTAAAAACAGGACAAGGATCGAAAATTAACTTTTTGCCAGACCTGCCAATGTTGAGTTAATTTATAAAAATATAAAAATATATTCACTGACAAAGAAACTGGATTTTGCATTATTATATTTTTCTTTATGACAACAGAATTATTGTATTCCTGCATATTAGTGACAAACAGTGTAGGCGTTAAGATGATTTGTTAAGATTTTGCTCATAATATATTAATTTTGTTGGCTTAATTCCAGAAATATTGCTCATATGTGTCACCACATGGAGTTTTGGCAAAAAAAAAAAAAAAAAGATTACATTAGACATTAATTCAGGCATCCTGGATAAATGTAAAAAGTGAAAAATGCGTTTATTGATTTAACAGGTTTTTACATCTGACATCTATACTTTGATAGCCGAAAAAAGGTAAACTAAACTTAATGTAAATGTGCAAAGAAAATATTCTCCAGATAATATTGTGTTAATATGCATTGAGCACAGTGACAATATAAAGCCAATTATTTAATTTTTGGGAACAGCGTGGTATTTTTAGGACTCTGTAAATTGCCCATAGGTGTGAATGTATCTGTGTGTGAACCCTGTGATGGACTGGGCATCCGTTCAGGTGTACCCTGTCTGTGGCCCAAGACGGAGAGGCTCCAGCCCCCCGCGACCCTGCAGAAGATAAGCGGTATGGAAAATGGATGGATGGTATTTTTATAATATTATGCATACTGTTTTTCTCCCACAGTAAAGAAGTAAAATATGTAAATTATATAGCTGCCAATATATTTTAGGAAGGGAGTCCTTCGCAAGGGAATCATCATATTTTGGGGTCCTTGGCATCAAAATGTTATCTCAAATTAACTTGGGTAAAGCCTATTATTTATTTGTATATGCCGTTTGGCAAGCACTCTCATTTTGGATCCTAAATATCACCATTATGCATTTACATAATGCACTTAAGCACATTTTTCTCCATGGGATTGGGCTTGCAAAAAAAATACTGTAAAAGCATCAGATATATGTCAAACTGTCAATTAATTAGAAATTAGTAACATATACAGTACAACCCATCAGGCCTGATACAGCTCATAGTCTTCATCTATATCTGTGTAATCCTTCAGAAACATTGCTGTTATCCTGTGGTTGTAGTACTTACAGATGTGAGCTGCTAAAACAGAGGTTGCAATTTTGGTCCCTGGGATTGTTTCATCAGGAATAGGACAATTATTATACATTCTTAACTGATTCTCTGCATTTGTTTTGCTGCATTGCAGTGCTCATTGCCTCCATGCTCGTGACATGGAAGGGAGGGGAAATAATCCCTCACGCTTCAAGACTCTCTTTCAGCCCTCCAGACCTGAAGCTCTCGCTGTGACTCTCTCTTGTGATAAAACTTGCATAACTTTGTCATACCTACTGTGTGAATTGTGAAGTCAAGTTCCCTATATGAATCTTTCTCTGTCATACACTGTGCCCCAAGCAGATTTGCCTCAGAAACAAGGCTTTACATTGGCCAAATATTTTCAACCTGGTTTTCAACCAGCTTTGTATTCTTACAATGTCGGTAATATAAGTAAATGGACAATGTGTATTTCCCCCCCCAAGTTGTATGCACCAGGATATCACAGTTTATTTGTCTGCAAAAGTCCGTTGCTTGACTTAAAACATGTCATCCGACAGACTTTTGAAAGTTCCAGGGCTTTTGTGAAAACTACAGATCTTTCTGTATCCCCACTCACGGACAGTCTAATCGAGCCCAGTGAATTATGGTTGTTAAAGTTTTCCTGCCTTTTTCGCCACAGCCATTTTTCTCTGTTTTCACTATTTGTGTAGCACGATTAGAAAAAATAAAAATAAAAAATCAATACTGCATAGACAGCTAATTTTATTAAAACCCATCTTGCCAGTATGAATTACACCTTTAGCCCTCAGAGACCTATAATATTGTGAGTTGTTTAAAGTAAGTAATGAATTAAATACCTGTTTTTATGAAATGTGGGTAAATACATTAATTTGCACTTTTACAACAATTATATTTTATAACAACCTATTGTCAGGAACACCATGCACTGACCACCATTGCTAACTGTTTTAATTAAAGTTTAGCAAAACAAAATATACAAAATTGCATGAATGTAAGGGTTTTTTCCCTCCTGAATGTTGCCAGTGTTGCATTAAACGCAACCGTGGGCAGTAGTCAATAACATTTTCTGTTGCAATTCACACAAAAGAGACTATTCAATAAATCATAGATAAATATTCCAAATGAATTTAGAAAAAAGTATGTTCTTATATACTAAATTTGTATCTTTAATCCAAATGTTTTTTTTCTTCTTCAAAACAGAATATTCAGAATGTGTTTTATGACCAGTAGCTTCTTAAAAATATGGAAAAACAATCAAATGAATTATTAATATCAATGATTTGGTCTGAGGGTTAAACATAAATTTATACACTCATTAATTGATCATGGATTCATTTGACTTATTATTACCTAATTCTAGGTGTTTCTGGGTTAAAGCCAGCTACTTAAAAACAGTAACAAGTCACTGTATTGTATATTTCTACAGGCCATTTCATTCCAGATCATTTTGTGCTGTTGACAGGAGAGTAAATCTTGAAGTCAGCGTTACACAGTGAAACAGGATTTGTGGGGAATTTGAATCACTTACAGATCAATATACATTCTCAGCAGTCCTGACTTCAGGAATGAATACACATGGTACACATCATGCCCACAGAGACCCACCTATAACATGTAAGTACCCAGCTGGAGATAATTAGCATTAATAATTCATAATAAAATAGAAATAGCTTCTTTTTGCACAAATTGTGTAACTTATGTAAGCATTAATGCTGCTGGACTAAGCAAATACTAATATATATATATATACATGTATGTAAATGTGTGCAGTGTTGGGAAGGTTACTTTGGAAATGTAATAGGTTACAGATTACAAGTTACCTTACTTAAAATGTAATAAGTAGTGTAACTTTTCAATTACTTTATTAAAGTAATGTAACTGATTACATTTGATTACTTTTCTAAA
>NW_015655997.1:116355-118792 GCF_001515625.1 Sinocyclocheilus rhinocerous | reverse complement strand
AAAATGAAGCATAGCTATACATAAACCCATATAGGAAATAAAAAAATTTATCGAATAAGCATGTTCTAAACTCCTGAAACATTGGTGTTTCATATTTTAGAGCAGTCACAGCAATTTATGAAAGAAATCAATTAAATCTGTATGTGGGAGTGTGTGTGAAAAAAATCAGATGTAACCCCCTTTGTAATCCTTAACATTTTCATAAGTAACTGTAATTTAATTACACAATTTTTCTCAGTAACTGTAACTGATTACAATTACTTTTATTTTGTAATTAAATTACGTAATTCCGTTACATGTAACTAGTTACTCCCCAACACTGAATGTGTGTGTGTGTGTGTGTGTCTTTTTAACATTTTTATGCATTTGAGTGTTTTTGAGTGATTTAGATTTTCAGATTTTTCAGAATCTCCTTTTCTGTAAAAGACCAGGAGATTTTTCTCTAAATGTAATATCTAGTTCTTTGAGGTTAATATACTGTAATATACAGTATATTCATACTCAAAAATTCTCATAAAGGAACATGCTTCTGTTTCAAAGCCAAATATCACCACCTGTTTTTATCTGACCCTCTGATGCATTCTCATGTCTGACAAGGCAGTATTTCATTTAATCTGTCTCTGTGCCTCTACCTTTTCGCTATTACATTTATTAGATACAGCTAAAACTGCAACAGAGCCAGATACATTAAAATGATCTATTACAATGTCTGATTGTTTTTTTAGAGAAATCCCTCCAGGTGGTTCAGCAGCTTAGAATTGCTTTCAAATCATTACTGCATCAATTTTTGATTGAATGAACGGTGTGTTTGAGAGATTCTCCCCTGAGATAAACTGCATCTGATAATGCCAGATGACACATCTGGGATTTATGTGCAGAGCTGATATCATTCATTATCAAATCAAACTTAAAATGAAAGATAAAATTAGAACACATAAGCTTAATATATACACTGAACAAAATTATAAACGCAACACTTTTGTTTTTGCCCCCATTTGTCATGAGCTGAACTCAAAGATCTAAGACTTTTTCTATGTACACAAAAGGCTATGTGTAAGTATAAAACCCCTGTAGATGATTGGCTCAGCTCTCTCCTCTCTCCGTTGTTAGCATGCAGAGATTCTGATTGGTGTGTTATCAGTTTTGCTAATGTTTAACTTACTCATTGTTGAACTTTTTGAGAAATGTGTCTTTGTTTTGAAAACTTAATGAATGGTTTGGGGAAAAAAGTGCCAACTAAAAACTGCAATACGACTAGATTCTTACCTAACTCTGCTATTAGTTTCCGTGATCGGCATCTTCTTTTTGATTCCATGTTATTGTTAGGGCTTATATCCATGATGAAAGTGGAGATCTCAGACATATCCGGACGGGATTAGATTTCTCAGAGGACTTCTGAGTTACCTGAAAAGCAGTAATTATCTGATTCACGAACAAATGTAAAAACAATTCGTTAGTGAACTGGGCTGCGCTTTGTGGGTTTGACTCAAAAAGATCGGGTTCATAAGAGTCAGTTGTTCAATAAAGGTTTTAAGGTATAAAGGTATAAGGTTTTTCAATAAAACTTTAATACTTAAAATGAAATTTCGATTTCTGTATTAAATTTAGACCTGGTTATGTTACATCATATTTTATTTTTACGCGTTTTTACAGCGTTGCTCATTATAACCAATCACACACGATTCTGTTGAGTTTAGGAATGCAGTAGCCAATCAGAGGCGTTCAGATCAGTCATCGCTGAAACCCCTGAGTTTTGTTCAGACAGAAACTCGCGAATTCCCTCATCATAAGCAACAAAGTGCCGATGTACCTATGATGTAAGATTAATTTATCATACCGTGTATGGACAGCTTCATTGATTATAAGAGGAGTTATGAGTGCTTAAACATTATTTATGCATTTGTAACTGCAGGTTAGAGCATTCATGCCTTGCATTAAACAGTGTATGCATCTAATGCCACTTCAGATGCAGCTTCTGTGTTTCCATGAATTTTGTTGATAATGATTTTATTTGTTTGGTAACTGCCCCAAATGTCTTATTATTATAATTGACTTTATTGATTAAATATAAGACACACTTCTAGAAAAAAATTGCTTTACAAAGGTAAAAATGCCCATAAAGGGTAAAAATAATTTTAAACTTGCTGGAAAATATTAATTTCTGTCACTGCTGTGAACTGCCCACCACACAGAGTCAGCTGTCCATGACAGTCCTAAAGCGCAACACACTCAGCAAAATATCGTCTGATGATCAATCATTATCGATAAAATCCCAGAAAACATAGAGATATAATTTTTTGTCAACATCGCACACCCCTAGGCTAGATATTTAATTCTTCTTTGCTTAGTGATTGTTTGGTACACCTAATTCACTGATCATAGTAAAATCATCTTTTATCTTAGAATTAGGTTTTCTCAACGATAACGAGGACAAGAC
>NW_015655997.1:109698-115360 GCF_001515625.1 Sinocyclocheilus rhinocerous | reverse complement strand
ATCAATCATTATCGATAAAATCCCAGAAAACATAGAGATATAATTTTTTGTCAACATCGCACACCCCTAGGCTAGATATTTAATTCTTCTTTGCTTAGTGATTGTTTGGTACACCTAATTCACTGATCATAGTAAAATCATCTTTTATCTTAGAATTAGGTTTTCTCAACGATAACGAGTACAAGACAAAAAAAATTATAAATACAAAAATTGCATGATACGTATGTATATAAAGTTTTATTTTATTTTATTTATTTATTTATTTTTTGTGAAGAGGGTGGGGGGGCTGGTTAGGGGGACCCCCCCAAGAGCTTTGACACAATTCGAACACTGCCCGTGCCAGCCCGGTAGATCAGCTCCTGATATAAAGGGATGTTTCCTGTATATTGCTATAGTGTTGTCGATAGTTCATGTTGAAGCTTAATGTCTCAGTCATGAGCCCCACAGCCATAATTGAAAGCTTTTTTATGAGAAATGGCATGGACACATCTGGCTTATAGACACTCACATTAACTATCAATTTCCTCTCTAAGCCTGTACACATTCCTACAGAGAGGCTTGGCATTCATCACTCTCGTCTATTATATATCTACATTTCAATATTCCACCAAACAGCAAAAACAAGAACACAGACAAGTTACAAAGAACCAATTATAGAAGTATATTTTACCGTGTTTGTACTTAAATGCAATTCTAATTCAGCTTTTGGAAGCTTCTGGTAAAATCTGTGGAATGTTTAGCCTTTATGGTAATTGCAGAGGTCTTGCAAAGTTGCAGATCTGCAATTATCTGACTCCCACATCATGTTGTGCATTAGCAGAGCCTGTAGGTTGCACTAACATAAGGTTTCATTAATACAAATGATGCTGTGTTATGATCCTCTTTTTTTGCATTTAAGAGTTATTTTGTTCTAAACCTTGTTCTAAACTTCCTCAGAGACTTTGCTGTGATTAAATTGATCATAATGTGAGATGTAGTTGAAAGAGCCCAGAGGTTTGAGTTAGAGACCTGCGTTAGAGTTAGATTCTGTCCTGCGCCCGCCCGCTCCCGCTGAAAAATATCTTATCTGGTCCCGCGCCCGCCCGCGACATTCATGTTTTGTCCCGCTCCCGCCCGCAAAAGCCCGCATAAAAGTAATCTATATAGATTTTTTCAGTACATCCAAGAAATTTACATGAAATGGTTCTGTAACATCTCCTAAGCTCCACAACATATCAGCATAAACGCTCCCGATAAAATATTTGTTATTTAGGCTAAGCATCAACATTCACAAACCACTGTTATTTTTAACAGAAAAGCAAGCATGTGCTGCTGCGTGCATGGTTTGGCATGGCAGAATGCGAGCAGCGCGCTTCCTTTATTATCACTAAAAGCTGACATCTCAGTTAATCGCGATCTCATAAAGCTCTGTTATAACACATTAAATATATGCACAATGAATCTTTCACAGTGTCTACACTTCGTGTGTAGACCAAATGAGACCATTCGTGAGCACGCAATTTCAGCACTGCGGTGAGTAGATTCTAACTTAATCACCTCTGATTGGCCATTGCCTTCCAGAAATCAACAGCTGAGTCTGTGATTGGCTACATTGCGCAACCCTTTAAACACGTGTTATAAATAGAAACTATGCCTAGCTTGCGCATGTCAATCATTTTAATGTTAATATTAGTTGTTCTTTTTGCTTTTGTGCAACAGATAAATAACAATTTATATGTTTTAGACACTTTGTGTTCAGATAATTTCTATTTTACGGGAGTCCCGCGAATCATTTTATTATTCCGCATTCCTCACACACACGAGTCTCTTCCCGCCCGCAGCCGCACTCTCACATCAAGAGTTGTCCCGCGCCGCACCCTGTTGCGTTGGGTCCCGCTGGTCCCGTGGTACTCCCGCGGGAGTGCAGGTCTCTAGTTTGAGTTATATTGGCAGTGTTATTTTAGTAATATTTATATATTATGATTGTTTTTATTCATATTTTGAATTAAGCTTTTATTTTGTTATTTTTGGCTTTCATTTTCATTTGAATCTTTAGTAATTTTGTTTTGCTTCTGTCATTTATATATACGTTTTTGTTTGTTATTTTCAAATGTTTTTTTAAATAAATTTTTTATGTTAGTTTGTAATTTTAGTATTTCAACTTGATATCATTTACTTGCCAAGGCAACATAAAAAATTTTTTTTTAAAAAAATTTACGCTTTATTTCAGCAAAATTAACAAAAATGTTTTAAAGGGGTCATATGATGCAATTTCAATTTTTCCTTTCTTTTTGGAGTGTTACAAGCTCTTGGTCTCACTCTAGGCTTCCGGCCTCCGCTCACTTAAGGCCGCGGTGTGTGACGCTTTTTCGTTGTGAAAGCGAAACTACTTTGGTCCAAAAGAGGACGATATCCGCTTCGTCATGCATAGAGCTGATCCGTGCTGGTCGCTGAGGAAATACATCAACTTCGCGCTGTCGATCGCCGGATCGGCTTTCACCGTGGATGAAGCGGAGTCCAGCCCGGGGTCCATCACATGTGGTTGCCGCAAGCCCGCCGGATGCTCCTTCGTCGAATCCACCAGCCGCGCCGTTCTCAAGCCCGCCCGCCTCTGCTCACTCAAGCCGGCCTCCGCATAGGCCGTGGCTCACTCTAGGCCTCCGGCCTCCGCTCACTTAAGGCCGCGGTGTGTGACGCTTTTTCGTTGTGAAAGCGAAACTACTTTGTTTGGCCTTCCAAAAGAGGACACGACTAGAAATCAGTGGTTAAGTTGTATTTACAACACTGTTCCAGAACAGTTTAACCCAAATATTCAGATGTGTCCAGCGCATTTTATGGAGGACTGTTTCCTGATCCTGGGAGAGTAGACTACAATGCCGGCTGTTCTGACTCACAGACTGTAAGTACGTTTTTTATATTTAAAGAATTTGCCACTGACGATTCAAACGCAAGTTTTTTGGGCAGTGTGTTTGCAGACATGTTTTATGTTACGCTCTGGTTGAAAATAATGTGTTTTTTTAACCTTAAACCGCATAAACACATTTAATTACACCAAATACACAAAATAATGTTCTTTTTAGCAGCATCATATGACCCCTTTAATAGATTTATTAGTTCAGTTAGTTTTATTTTAGTTAGTAACTTTATTACTTCATCTTAAATTTATTTCAGTTAAGTGTAGTTTTTCAATTTTATTTTATTTCAGCTTTATTTTACTTTAATTTTTAAAAGATGGTTTTAGTTGTAACATTGCCATGACGTAGATCATCTAACGGTGCAACAAGTTGTGATCCACCAGACTGCAGTCAACACTTTCTGCCTCATTAAAGATTTAGTAAGAGCTGCTTATCAAAAAGATTATGTTTTCTTTTTCATATGATTTCTTCCATAATGTTTTTTTTTTCGTAAAGGTTTCTCCAATTAGAAACCAACCAACTTAATTGATCTTCTGTGTTGAATTCTAACCACATTAAATAATTACTGGGCCTCATTATATCTGAAAATGAATGACACAGAGAAGCATCTGCGTGGAGAACAGCTCATAATTTTTTAAGAACTTCAAAAGGATGGGGATACCTTCTGGCTCGGCGGGAAACTTTGATGTCTCCATGTCCCATCAGTGATGCGCCTCTTTCATGTTACAGAGGCAGTTTATTGATTTTAGATAAACCAAATGAGTCCATTAATGAAATCAGGGCTTCATACTCCCTGACATCTAGCAGGGGTTGCATCATTGAATATCACCAGCACCCAGGCACTGTTGTTCTTGTAATAACGTATGGGCTTTCTCAATGAACATGACATTAGACACACCAGACTATGCATTTTGGGGTACAGTATGCATAAAACCTTCATTGTAAACCCAACTATGAAGCACGTAGACATACTTGTCATTTGCAGTGGTCCTATTTGTTCGAATGGGAAGCAGCTATTAGCATTAATGAGAGGGTTTGGATTGTATTTCCATAAGAAACGGTCAGAAGAGACAATGGAGCACTATAACCCAGATGCAAATGATCTCAATTTGTTGAATTACATTATGCAGCAGTTACCTTTCAGCAAATGCGAAGCAATCAAGAGACAAACTTTCAATGATAAACCACTGTGCTCTGTCTTGCAGTTAGCACAAAATTAATAGGTCTTTGCTTAAATAGCACTGAAGTTTCATGTTCTTGATCCTGTCTAATGTTCTATGCATTTTTAGTGGCTTCTCTCCAATAACACACAACAGCAAATTTTCTACAGTGGGCAAAATAAGCACTTAAAGATAAAGTGAAGATAAAAAAAATATAAATGTGACAGCTTTGATGCTCATCAGAAATCTAATATTATCTAATAAGGCCAGTAACTTATATACAAGCATATTTATCAAATCAAAGATCATTCTCAAATGGTTCATCTCTGAGATGGGTTTTAATCTACAGTGGGTAGAATCACCCCCTTTAAAATAATCACATTTTGTTGCTTTGCAGCCTGAAATGAAGATGAACACAGTTTTTGTTTTATCCAGCTGTATTTACTCAGTGCAACTTATAACATCCAAGTGAAAGATCACCAACATGAAACAAAAAACAGAATCACTTAGTTGGAAAAAGAATCACACCCTCCTAAAAATGAGTTGTCAATCAGGTGTAGCTAATCACCTTCTCAATGGCACACAAAGCCATTTGACTTTCAACTGTGATCAGCTGTGATCATTTTATTTTGCTCAGTATGAAAAGAGCTTTCCTGGAGCATTTCAGTCCTTTGTAGTGCAAATGAAGCAAACAGTCAACTATGGATGGCAAGGCACTGTCAAAAGATCTCCGGGAAAAAGTTGTGGACAGGCACAAGTCAGCAGATGGAGGCAAAAAAAAAAAAAAACCTTTTCAAAGGCTTTATCAATGCCTAGAAGCACAGTGAAGTCTTTTATTAAGAAGTGGAAGGTATTTGGTAGTGATGCAAAGTCCGATTGATTTCCGTGAACCGGTACTTTTCGGACAGATCGGCTCATTGAACCGGTTCAAAAAGCCGATTCATCGGTTCCTGACGTCATCAAGCAATAACGTCTCTATGCATTTCTTTTCTAACAACTCAGTGCCATGTTGTATCAATGAAAAATTCAAATAAGTCATTTGTGTCAACGCATATTGAAACATTAAAAAATAAAGTTATTTGTGTGAAAGCATATTGCTGATTATTGCCATATAATTCACTTAAGTTAATGGTGTTTGTGGTCACAATTTCATTCGCGGATCCACAGATACGACTGACTGACCAATATTGACTAGCCTACAGCTTGGATAAGATTCCTAAAAGTTTCACACCTACAGCACACATTACAGACATTGATGCACAAACGCGGATATGTTCTAAATGTCTACAGTATAAAGAATGAATAAACATAAACTCCTTGATTTCGCTTAAGCAACTTTAAATATAATATGCATGCACAATAAACTACAGTAAAATTTATTTGCATCACTCGACAGAAAGGTTTTAATAAAATGAAAATTAATAACAGTCATAATAAGCATATTTCCAGTACGCGCCTCAGGCTTGCACAGTATCATCAACTCACTCATCAGAATCTTCGGTAATCCTCGGCAAACTTCGCCACGGCTCATTCGGTTCTTGTTGAGTCCTCGGTAATCCTCGGCAAACTTCGACAGTTGGTTGAACCGGCTCATTGAGTCCTCGGTAA
>NW_015655997.1:88122-109601 GCF_001515625.1 Sinocyclocheilus rhinocerous | reverse complement strand
TCCTACAGTAAAGCATGGAGGTGGTAATATCCTGTTATGGGGTGTTTCTCTGCAGCAGGGACTGGAGCACTTGTCAGGATAGAAGGAAAAATGGATGGGGCAAAATACCATCAAATTCTTGAGGACAATCTGCTGCCTTCTGCCAGAAAGTTGCCAATGGGAAGAAGGTTTACCTTCCAACATGACAATGACCCAAAGCACACAGCAAAACTGAGCACACAGTGGTTGAAGGAGAAAAAGGTGAATGTCCTTGCATGGCCTAGTCAGAGCCCAGACTTAAAGCCCATTGAAAATCTGTGGAATGACTTGAAGACTGCAGTCCACAAATGGTCACCATCAAATTGAACTGAACTTGAGCAGTTCTGCAAAGAAGAGTGGGCAAATATGGCAAAGTCTAGATGTGCAAAGTTAGTAGAGACATATCTCAACAGACTAAAGACTGTAATTAAAGAAAAAGGTGGTTCAACAAAATACTGATTCAAGGGGGTGATCCTTTTTCCAAATCAGTGATTTTTATTTTATTTTTTTCTGACGTTGTTGTTGTTATATATTTCACTTGGATGTTATAAGTTGCACTGAGTAAATACAGCTGGATAAAACAAAAACGGAACCCTTCTATCAGAAGGGGCTAATAAGGCAATGTTATTCAGCCAAACTTTGATTTATTGGCCTCACCAACAGACGCATTTAAAAAGAAAGTATTTAAATTAAGGTAAAATCTTCACTTCTTCAATCTAATTAAAAACTATTCATGAAACTAGGAATATAAAACTGCACCAGTCCTGCGGCTGTGAATAGATGTTTTCTCTTGGTTCAGCACCATTGATTGCTACAATAAAATAATTTTATGAATCTCCCCCTCTGAATCATAATGTTGTGTAACGATGGGCTTCAAGCTGTGGTCTGCAGATTCTGATGTTGATTGCTGTGGCCTTGTATCATGCTCACTGTTGATATAGAAATGCAAATAGCTCTTCATATGCTCAGACAGTTGACGGTTTCTGGACGGCTGGTTCAGTGTTCTACATAACATCCTGGGTAAAACCAGTTTCTGGTTTTAAATTCCTATTTAAGCCTGGAAATAAAGTTTAAAGATTTACATTTACAAAAAGAAACATAAATAATAATAAAAAAAAAAAAGAACTAAGCATTTTAAGCCTTTAATCTTTTGAACTCTTTTGTACAGAAAAAAAAGTTCAAGTTTTCATTCAAATTGTTTTGCAGATAATTGCAACATGGATTGGAAAAAGGTGCCTCTACCCACGATATTAAAACACACCTATACTAAAATGTACCCATACATTCAACTCACTGCATTTTCCAGCTACAAAGAGCACTAGTGCCAGTAAAACACCAAAACACCCTTTCACACAAATTATTGAGGACGATTGTCAATCAATAAAGATTTATTTTCATGCGATTCCTTGCATAATACTATGTTATGACCTCAAAACTCTTTTATCATAGCGCATGATTTGTAAAGTTTGTAAATACATTACATAATACATAACCGCACCATATGTATGGCTTTTCTTAAGTAGGAAACTTGCTCTGTAGCTCACCTGGCACAGCATTGGACTTGCAAAGCAGAGAAGCATCTAAGAAGATCTAAGAAACAAGCTAAAAGGGCATGGTTACTTCAGCAAATCTTTTTTCATCTCACATTTGCTTTTGTTAACACTACTGGTCAGATTTAGAGTAGGGTTTAATATTGGTGGTAAGGTATTATCAAAGTAATATTTCAACCATAATGTTGCAAATTCACATTCATCTGTTTTGCATGAAATGGAACTTGCTGTCAGTGCCACTCACTAGACATTTAAATTGGAAAGTGTTGAAAAACGTGCAAGAAGCAATCATATCAGAAATGTCACCACTGGCACATTTTCAATTGAAGCTGGTTGAATTAAATTTGTAATGTATGAAATAAGAAGAAAGTGCTAAATGTTATATATGATGTATCAGAAGCATTTTACCCAAGTGGTAAACTAATTATACTGAGAGTCCCTCTGGAGCAACCTGAGAGAAACTGGGTGTCAATAACCCTAAAGTTTATGGTTTGCCCTTTAATCTTTGACTTTAACCATTAGGCTAATAATGCTCACAGTGGAAGATTGTTTTGCATTCAGAACCAAACTTTACCAATACTAATGATATAAAGCAATGCTGTTGGACATCTTCGTTTTACATTTAATGAGAATGTGTCAGAACTGTTTGTTTGCTGTGAAATGTAAATGAGCTGTAAATAATCTTTTATTTTCCTTGTTTTAATTCAAATGCATTTTAGTTTTAGTATTATTGCAGACCTGATTATTGCAGGTCATTATCCTCCGCCTCCACACCTGCTGGGTCTGGATTAGTCTGTGCCTCTCCACTAACGTCAAAACTCTCCACAGGCCTTAGGAGAATTCCATATGATGGATCGCCTCCACTCTGCTTGAGTCAGCGGCCACCCTTGTGCCACCATGTTTTTCCAGTGATAACGGAGCATCATAATCATCTACATGTTGAGATTAACTAATATACCCTGCTGTCTTAAGCCATGTTTTTTATGTGGCCTGTTTTACACAGTTGAATCACATTTTGGAGCAAAATCTGGAATGTCAAATCTCAACCCCAAAGGTCATGTCTTCAATTCTCCTCTGACCTCTCCATTCCATTGAGTCTTTGTTGTATCAGTATTCTCTCTGTGACATCTTCACATTCACTAATCTTGCAACAGCTGTCTTTAAAGACTGTTACCCCCTCGGGTGGCTGAATAGCAGGCATCTGATTTTATCAAGACATATCGTCATCTTGATCTGATTTCTCTATAATTCCCTCAACAAGATTCAGTGTGTATGCATCAAATTGCTGTGAGGTTGGGTATGTTGCAATACGATAGTTAGTTTGCCACTGTTATATGAGCAAGACTGCTGTTGTCTTGAATGTCATTGGATTTGGCTGTAGCAGTTACAGAGTGACACAAACTCTGAAAAGTTTGTCTTATTCGTCTTAATAAAATATTATAACAATACCAGAAATTGCTGTTGCACATATAACATTACAATGCACAAAACATTCTTTTTGTGTAATACTAGCATTCATTTTAGCCCAACTGCAGCACAGATGACATGGATTTTAATCAGGGTAGTGCCATATTTAATTTTTGACAGGAATGAAAATCTAAATTTTAAATGAATTTAAATTGTGTTAACAAGAATAGGGAATCACAATTTGAATTTGAATGCATAGAAGTTGAATTAAAATGATTTGATTTTTAAAGAAACTGCAATTTTTAACAAACAATACAAACTTTAAATGTTGGCTTTTTAAGTTTAATAAATCTTAAGTTTTTTAAGTTTAAATGTGCCACCTGTAGAACTTTGCATTTAGGTAATATATTTCATCATATTTTATAATACATATTATAATATGTATAATATATTTCATCATATGTGAGGTTTGGCCAATTCCATTTAAACTCATAAATTGAAAGGAAGCACATTCTGAATTGCTGCATGCACCTGAAATTTCCACATTGCACAGTCTTTGTTTCTCAATCCAAGGCTATAGCATTTCTTTTCAAATTTGGCAGTGCTTTGTTGTTAATTCCAGCCTGGGTGTGTAGGATTTATTGTGCCATAAAAAAAGAAGATTTTTTTAGGCTGGCTGATCAGTGAGGTCTGGATAACCCCTTGATTCATTCCCACAACTCTGATTCTGATTATAATAAATTAAATCCCCTCTTCATTCCTGCCATAACAAACCTTTGCACTTGCCAGGCTCCTCACTTGCTCCTCACAAGCTCTCAGCAGGATTTTTTCACAAGTGGAATCAGTCATCAAAGCTTTGTGATTTGCAGTGACCCAGCATTGTTAGATGTGATTGCATGAGGATGCTTTGGCTGTCTGCATGTGCTGATGTTCAAATGATGCACAAGGCCTATTTGTCTAGCTACTACCCAGCCAACATTTGTGTGTGGGGCCCATTTTGGGACCATGCCCACTTGGTACCCATGTAGACCCAGCATAAACCATGTGGGGCCCACATATACATGTTGGCTGGGTAGCAGAATGGAAGTTCTTTAGTAAACAGGAGCTGCTCTCCATTTTCTGCCATGATACTAAATTTATTAGCACGGTGTTAGTATAGAAGCTTGCATTTTGCTTTAACACCCTCTTGTATTTTATGAATTTTAAAGACAAGTACAGTAGGATGATGAAATAATGACATGGATGCAATGCATCAAAAAAAGTGATTTAACAGTCTATCTTCTATACAATGTAAAACTGCAGGAGGTATAATAGAGTTGAGCATTTTGAGTATACATAAATTATTCGTGACATTTTGAAGAAGACACCTCCATGAAAGTTAATGCATGAATTCAAAAATACTTTTGGTACATAAAACAAAATGTTTTTATAAAAAAGATCTAAAAAAAGCCTCAAAACTACTATTTCTGTAAGGCTTTCCATCAAATAATACCACAGCATAGTCATTTGTCACTTTTCTGTTCTCGTCTGTTCCATTTGACACTTTTATTCTCAGTAGGTGGATCACGAAACACTCTAGAATTGGTTTGTTTCAACACAAGTTTTCACTTTATACTTTAACAGGTCGGTGACCGTTCCTCAGGCGTATAGGCCTCCTTATTGATGCCTGCATTGGGAGAAAATCTTTAACCATGGTGCTGACTTCAACAAATGTGCAAATGACAAACAGCACCCTGTAGATGCAGCTGAAAGAGTGGAAAATCTGCTAACTGCCTCGTAACTTTTCAACTTCTTCACATCATCCATCTCTCTGTCATGGGACTCTGTCAGCTAGACCACAAGTGTGTTTGTGGTTTAAAGAACCATATGCCACATGTCACTTTGAAGAAACCAAGAAATAATTTTCATTGCTTCTATTTGTCCGCAGATACAGTGCCTGTCCTGTAATAACAATGAAAAATAAATCAGTGTCTTCACTAAGTTGAGATGTGAAATGACTGTGGTAGGGTCAATGTTAGTGTAGCCTACATTAAATTGAAGGGGAAAATGGGGCAACTACAGGACTGGCGACAAAGCTTCATAAAGCTCCATAAAGCTTCTGTTTTTTAGTACATTGTTGTCGCATAAACGAGCCTTTTGTTTTCCATATACTATAAGTGAATCTTTTCAGTTACTGAAATATTTCACATTTTAAATAGCAACGCGCAAAATTTCGCCAAGTCTGTGGTAACCATAGCAACAGGCGACTTCTGGTTCGCTCGTTTCCGTTATGATAATTTCATCCACAAGAATAAATGCTGTGATTTGTTTATCACTAGTACATTTACATGCCATAAATATATAATAAGAATTAATCTAGTTGATGTGCGTGTACCTGCGCTGTAACAACAACTGATTTCGCCTGACATTTTCCTTTAGACATTCTTATTAAAACGGACCCCGTGAACGCCATTGTATAAGTTACACATTGGCTAATTAAAAATAAAAGAAATAACAAAGGCGGAATGCGTGCAATACTTTTCACGTCTAGCTGACTTGCTGATGTCATTTTCTATCATTGCTCCATCCGAGTTCGATCAGAGCGAGAAGGCACAATTTGCGCACACTCAAAAGAGCGCACACCACAGCAAAGCTCGCGGAGCACTGTGAACACACACGAGATAGGTTGGTGGTGCTGAACACAGACCGACGCTGAGCTCTATTGTAGGCTATATCTTTATAGCGTCACATTACCTCGAGCGCTGCGCGTGGACTGTCCTCGCTGCAGTCATCGCTGCGTCTCTGCCTTTCGCCACAAAGAAAGCTCACCGCAGCTTTCAGCCGATTAGTGAGCACTTCTATCGCGTTTACCTTTTACAGTCGCCCGAAGCAGGAATCGTCAGACCTCCTTTTGGCTCTCCCTTCGGTAAGTCTCTCAGTGACTGTGTGTTTTCGCTGGAATAAGAAACCTTTAGAAAGTCATTATGGATTGACGTGACGATGGTTAAGCTGGTTCATCTAGCAGCCTACCTGCAGCATTGCAATGCATTGATTCATCACAGAGGATGTAATGTGTATGATTATGATGTTTAAGAATACTTTTGTATTTTGTATACAAACGTCTCACCCTATTAAACCACTTTATTGTATGTTATAGCCTATATTTTAAGATTATTCAAATGGAGTGTTAGGAATATTTATATATGCATCACTGTTTGTTGATTTTACATATGCCATTATGAATTAAAAACATCCAAAGTGGGACCAGAGGACACACTAGTAAAGTTGAGGTCAAAAATGTGAGTTTGCCTTGTCAAACGAATAGACATTAGTTTACAATGGCCCCAGGTGTACACGTCTGAGACAGCTGTGTCTTACGTAGTTATCTGTGTGTCATACTAGGGCTAGGTGAGAAATGTGTTTGTCCGCACAGGTTGGTTCATATAATTTATTTTGTATGCTTTTGATAGAATAGGTAGTCAAAAAACAAAACAAACAAAAAAACAACCAAACGATTGTGACCTGGATTCTTTTTGGAGTTGTATTGTAATTTTGAACCAACCTGAAAGGATTCCAGAAGAAGAGCGAATCTTAAAGATCAAATACAATCATTCTTTGATTCTGATGTCCTATTTGGTTATTGTGTCATAATCAAAATGCTGCTTGTATTGTATTTTGCTTCTGGAGAGTTAAAGAAAACCTAAAAATTAGCTTTGAAATCCTGAAAATTTCCTTTAAATTCATTTTAATGTCCTACAGGGGCGGTTTATCATTTTAGTAATCATAATTGTACTGGTTGTTCTATATAACCTATCTAGATTTTGTTTTGTGTTATGATGGAATCCTATAGGAATTTTCCATTAATATCACTTCTAGATTATGATTATGAAATTCCAACAAGGTTACTTAAGGATTTTTTCAATTAGGAGGATATCATAATGTTGCGATGTTGCGGTTTTATAGTTCAAATTTTAAAATTACCTACTTGACCGACTGTCCTCACTGCTAATACAGCTTCTTATACACTGCAGGATCAATGCATCATGTACAAAAGTGATAGAGCAGAAATAAGAGCGTAGTGAAATTTTAAGCATGTATTTCCTATGAATCAATTACTTACAATCTTACACTCTCAAGGTCATACTGTAAAATAATGAAATAAGTGAAATATTTGTTGTATAATGTGACTGTGTGAATAAGCTGGATGTGCTAAATCACTTGGCTGGCTTAATTCGCATGTGTGACATAATTTGTCAGGCTCGTGTGGATGTGAACACTGTTGTGATGAGTCGACTCAGAGTTTAAAACGCCTTTTGATCTCTGGACAGGGCTCAGTTTGCACAGTCATCATAATGCCTGCTAGTCAGTTCTTAGATGACACAAATGCTTGTACAACATTGTTGGGTTGATCATAACACAGCATTTTCTGTGCTACAAACATAAAATGAGCTCAACATATATACACAGCAGATCAGAATATGTGTTCCACCGCGCTGCTGCTACTTTGGATGAACCACTGCTAGTCTCTGTGTATGCCAAAGATCAGTTTAATCTATCTGCATTACAGCAGTGTCGTGTGAAAAGGCAAAATCATTTTAAGAGATCGATTTAACCTGCGCGATATAGTCACAGGGGACAGAGTATTCTCGCTGGTCTCCTGTTGCAGCTGAAATAGCACTGATGCAGCCTAAATGGAAAATGGAGTGGACTATTGCTTTTTAGGTAGATAGGCTCTTCGGTTCCTTTTATAGCCTGCAGTGACCAATTCTTTTCAACAGTATCAGTAGGTCAGTGCTTCATGTTCAGATGGACCTTCTTGTTCAATCTCACACTTCTTAAAGCCACCTATTTTTGTTGTTGTTCATCTAGAATGATGCAACAAGCAATATCTCATTTTTGCCTCCTCTTATTATTTATACTGGGAAAATTAAATCGTAAATGTTGGAATCCCCTTTTAAGCTTTTGAAATGAGTCTTAGTTTTGGCACCGCAGCAAAGACAATTTCCACAACCCTGAGACAAAAGATTCTCATGCATCCTCATAAAACTGTTCGCTGGAGTGCTCTTAAAAAGATTTAACCATAGGAATTGGAAATTGGTATTGCATCTGTAGTTGTTTCTGATCGCTATGGCACATGGAAAGCCCCTTTGGAGAGTTTATGGAAAGTAATCTTAAATTTGGACAGCTTAGATGTGAGCGTCTAAATTTAAAGGGATAGTTCACCCAAGAATGAATGGTCTGTCATCATTTGCTCACCCTCATGTTGTTCCAAACCTGAATCACTTTCTTTCTTTGGTGGAACACAAAAGGAAGATATTTTGTTATCCAAACAATTTTGGTTACCATTGACCCCCATTTTATGAACAAAAACACTGTGACATTTCTCAAAATATCTTTTTTATGTTCCAAAGAAAAAAGAGAAAGTTATACAGGTTTGGAACAACATGAGGGTGTGTAAACGATGACAGAAGTTTTAATTTTGGGTGAACTACCCCATTAGAGAAACTACCCACTCAAGAATGAACATTCTGTCGTCATTTCAAACATATGACTTTTTCTTCAATGGAACACCAAAATAAAATGGTTTTGACCTGCTCTTTTCTATACAGTGAAAATGGATGGTGACCAGTTGCTGTAAAACCCCCAAGAGGGAAAAAAACCATATGATAGCTTTGTGTGATTGAAATTTCAGAAGAAAGTCATATGATGTTCACATGACATCAGTAAATGATGATTGATCTTTAATATATGAGTAAACTATTCCATCCTTAATTGGTAGAAATATTGTAAATCTTTGAAATGAAGAGAACAAAATGATTTCACCAATCCTGTTGACAAATTATTGGATCATGTGAACCTTCAGTTTTGCGGCTTGACAGAAATCATGTAAATCTTTGACAATTGAGGGATCAGCTGGATGAGGATTCAATTAGGAATGATGCTGATCGTCTAATTAGTTTGGTATCATAAATCACACTTACAGAATGGGAACGAGCTATGTGGCAATGCATTATCTCTGATTCATAGTCAGTTTCAGGGCAGCTGTTTTTAGCGCTTAGAATTTGCTATGCTGTGCTTTTTTCTCATGGGTGGATCCCACATAAATAGAGGTATTCCCCAAGGACGCAGGCCTCCAGTACAGTCTGCAGATCATGGCGGGTTATGCTCCTGCCTTTAAAAGCTCACCGGCTCACAATCTGGGCTTGGTGGTCTCATTTTCATCATGTCTAAAATGTGTAAATGCTTGTTTTATAATATTTTCTGCATCCATGTCTTTAGAGAACAGTCAAGACGAATGTCTTTGCCATTTGCTTGAAAATAAAATGCTGTTGTGTGGGAAACTAAATTAGTACTCATTATCATCAGGCTGAAAATTAATTGTAATGAACTTTGAAGCGCAATGTTCTCATCGAGTGTTTACGTGAGCCTCTATGAGTGTGATAAGAGCTCATCTCTATGATTTAGAAGTGGTGAAGAAATTAAAAAGCAGCAGAATTACTCAGCATTTCATCCACAGTACTGCTGCCATGCTTTCCGTCTCTCTCTCTCTCTCTCTCTCTGCTTTCATTGTATCCTTTATTAATGTAACAGAAGGAAGGGCTTTTTCAATTTGCAAAAAAATGTAAATGTCACGTTGAAGCTTAGGATGTGATGACCTTTTGGTAATTATGCGAATGATGCTTTGTTTAATTAACCCATTTCCGTGACAGTGTGTGTGACAGCCATCTAGGGGGAAAAGTGTTAGGGGCTGCTCTTATAAGCATGTGGGCAGGATAAAACACTGCTCGTCCTCCAAAGGAACAGACAAATTTTTTATAATAATTATAAGCTGAAATAGGGGATTTCTTATGAGAATGCTCTTATGCCTATTGAAATATTATTTACTGACACAGTCTATTCTGGAACGTTCTTTAGGCACCTTATCATTTTTATCTGTGCTAAGACTACTGTATGAACGGCTTTGTGTTAATGAAAATGATGGGATCTTTCAAGAAAAACACTGCACCAGAGGCTTCACTGGTGGTCTCAGACTTTTGGTGTGTTTGTCCCACTGATCTAAGCCTCCTTTAAATGTAATCAGCCAGCATGAAATGATATAATCCACAATCACTCACTCAAGCCATCATAATTATTCAAGTGCACAGCTTGCTTAGTTTTATTTTAGCCATAATATTAAGTATGAAATGAGTATTCCCGCTTGTAACGTATCTTTAGTATATTAGTGTTTGTGCGCTTAGCCAAAATCACTTAATGTCCCATTTTCTCAAATTCAATTCAATTTGTATAGTACTGTGTGGACAGCTTTAAAGGCGATTTTCTCAATATTTTGTTTTTTTGCACCCTCAGATTACAGATTTTCAAATAGCTTTATCTCTGCCAATTGTCCTATCCTAACAAACCATACATCAATGTAAATCTTATTTATTCAGGTTTCAGATTATGTATAAATCTCAATTTCGAAAAATTGACCCTTATGACTGGTTTTGTGGTCCATGGTCACACACACACACACACACACACACACACACATATATATAGGATAGGATATTTAAGATAAAGAAAAAATCCTTGGATCCAAACTTAGCTAGAGAAGGACACCTTCTTGAGCTGGCCCTTATTTAAACAAACATATGGTCCATTCTGTGAAACGGGTCCCTTTTCACGTTTGATTTTGAAGGTGATTATGAAGGGGGTTCTGTATGAATTTTATAAGGTTTGAAATATTCTGTCTGTGTTTATGAATATAAAAGTGTTTATATTTATACTATTCTGTTCAAAAGTTTGGGGTCAGTAAATATTTTGTCTTTTTTGAGAGAAATGTATAATTTATTCAGTAAGGATGGTTTAAATTGATCAAAAGTGACAGAAAAAACATTGTTTTTCAAAATAACAATGTCCAGAGATCAAAAGGCATTTTAAACCCTGAGTCGAAGTAATCTTAAATTTGGACAGCTTAGATGGGAGCGTCTAAATTTAAAGGGATAGTTCACCCAAGAATGAATGGTCTGTCATCATTTGTCACTTGTCATCATCACTTTTTTTTCTCTTTTTCTGTTCATCAAAGAATCCTGAAAAAGGTATCACAGTTTCCAAAAAAATATTAAGCAGCACAACTGCTTTCAACATTGATAATAAGAAATGTTTTTGAGCACCAAATCAACATATTAGAATGATTTCTAAAGGATCATGTGACAGAAGACTGGAGTAATGGCCACTGAAAATTAAACTTTGCCATCACAGAAATAAATGACATCTTAACATATATTAAAATAGAAAACATTTATTTTAAATTGCAATAATATTTCACAACGTTACAGTTCTTACTGTATTTTGACCATAAATGCTGCCTTGGTCAGCATAAGAAACTTAAAAAATCATACCAACCCCAAACTTTTGAATGGTATATGGGAGGGACACAAATGGCCTCAGTCTTGTAGAACAACCTTTATACATTTTATACAATTCATGCAGTTAAAATGAACTACAGCACAGCTCCAGGCAGAGTGAGATCATAGCTATTTTGATTTATGTGCCTTGCAGACACCATGGGGAAACAGAACAGCAAGCTGACCCCTGAGGTAATGGAGGACCTGGTGAAGAACACAGAATTTAATGAACATGAACTCAAACAGTGGTACAAAGGCTTCCTGAAGGATTGCCCCAGTGGCCGACTCAACCTGGACGAGTTCCAGCAGCTGTATATTAAGGTAGGGATGCTAGTCGCTCTGTGATACATTTCCCTACATGTGCTGGCTTTTCGTTGGTCTTGTTCCAGACTGAAGAGTTCACTGAGGAGTGCATCAGATGCACCTTGTAATTTAAAAGTGACTGGAAGAGACTTCTGAATCATTCAGTTGGATAGTCTGATGTATAACTGGCACCAAACTGAATTCAGGTCTCTAGGGCTACGCTAGCTGTCTATTCAAATGGCTGGATTTTATGAGATGTCAAGCACGAACAGTTACTGTCACGACAGGTTTTACTCTCTTTATTAGTTTAGTCTTTTAGATTTGTTAGGATATATATTACAGTTTTGACTGTTTGGCAAGGAAACCTTTTGCTGCAGATAACACTTTGTCTGCTGAGTGTATCTACTGTACAGCCTTGCAGTTCCAATTATAACATGACACTACCTGCTGCATAATATGAATATGAATTATGTAAAGACATTATGCAAGATCATTTCTACTAACAGCCAGAGTAAATAACCACAGGTCTCACAGCTCTGCTCAGAAACCACAATGCTTTCAGATTGGCTAGAAATATAAAGAAATAACAGAAAGCTGCTGTAGGCAAAGCCTTTAAGTGATCTGGGATGGCGGTTTTTACAGCAAAAAGATATCAATCAGATAGTTTTATTTAAATCCAAGAGAGAGGAAATAGATGACCTCGCATTAGCAGGGCACTGAGTTCCTGCGGACTGGACTGAATGATTGTTTGTTTGTGTGTGTGTGTGTGTGTGTGTGTGCTAAAACTTACTCTGCTTGTGGCATAGGAATACTGGGAGGAGGTGTTTTGTGATTGGCCTTTTTTTCAGTGATGAATCATCCTACTTGCTTTTTAATTGAATTAATGTGGCATGAGTTTTTTTTGTTTAGTTTTGTTTTGTTTTTTGTACACGCTGCAGAATTACTCTTAATTTTTGATCTGTGTAGCATTACGCAATGTACTATCTAAAAAATTTATAATTAACAAATTAATAGTTAAGACATTTCTCATAACTAAAACTGAAATGAAAATTATAACAACTATAGACATATTTTAAAAAAACAAAAACGAATAAAAATGACACATACAAAATTAATTATACTTTAATTAAAATTTACATGAAAGCAGAAAATATAAAAATAAAATCTAATTCAAAATATTAACAAAAACTACAATAGTATCTCAATGATACTAAAATAAAACTGATATATAGTATATAGTATGTGATCTATATACTGTATATAATCTAAAATATAGCTAAAATAATAATATAAAAATAATGTATTAGTATAATAATTGTATATATCATTTAATGTTTATATATATAAATATATTATTTAATTGTATGTAATTATATAACATAATATATTATTATTTAAATATTAATTTCTGAAAGTATAATATAGTATACAGTATATTTATTATAATATTTTATATTTTTATTTACATTATCAGCATGAACGAATAACTGTACCTGCTAGGCGAATGTTTTCAGATATTTTATTTAGAATGAACACTATTTGCAAAACATTTATATGGATAAAAATGATGGCAGCCTTTTTCCTTACCATTTATCATTTTTAAGGTATTTGACATGCTATCTTTGTACCAGTATAGTTTTTTTTATAGATGTGGGCAATAATCTGAGCTCCTCTATATAAGGTTAGAGGGAATCATTTGAGCCCATAAATGAGCATGATCTGAATGGGCAAAACTTGGTAGACTGCTAGCATTGTCTTTTGTTCTGTTTTTGTGGAAGCCATATTGGTTGCTAAATTTAGCATCTTTTCAATGATTCATGCTTTTTCAATAATAGGTTGCCAGACTAGACTACACTCTTAAAAATAAAGGTGCTTCACGATGCCATAGAAGAACCTTTTTGTCTAAATGGTTCCATAAAGAACCTTTAACATCTGAAGAACCTTTCTGTTTGACAAAAGGTTCTTTGTGGCGAAAGAAGGTTCTTCAGATTATAAAAAGGTAAGAAAGAGATGGTTCTTTAAAGAAACTTTGACTGAATGGTTCTTTGTGGAACCAAAAATGGTTCTTCTATGGCATCACTTGAAGAACCTTTTGAAGAGTGTAGGAATGAGATCAGTTCTATGGATAAATGAACTGCTCTCTGCATTATGTGTTTTTTACACTGTTTTGTACAGTGACTATTTTTAGATGTATTGTTTTTATGTGATTTCAGTGCTTGTATGATAATTCTACATAATTCATAAATTTATAATGATAAATATTATAATTTCAACTCATATCAGTATTGCATATCCATACTTATTCAGTAAGTAGCCATGAAATAATAGGATAACAACCAGCCAGCTGGTCATTATCGCAAAATAAACCCTTTAAGGGTGACACAAGACCCCTCCAACTCATGGCAGGGTTTATTGGTTGACTGCATAGGTTTACTGGGCTTGAATGGCTGTACATTATCCCTTATGTGTAACAACGTAAATAATGGAATGGAACGTGGAGTCGTGAAAATGGCTGACTATTTAAAGAGACAATATGTGGCAAAGTTCCCATTCTATTCTTAGCATTTTACTCCATGGCAAAATACCTCAGTGCATATCCCTCAGGCTCCAACAGTGCCACACTAGCTACATTATATTATTAACCTTAAGGATGCAACGCCTCTGTGATTAATCTGCCAGTAGTATCCAGAAGTGATGACTGTACATGGTGTCAGTAAAGTGATCCCTTTGTCTCCTGGTGTTTGATTGATTGCTGCGGTTTCAGATGTTAATACTGTGACAACAGTAATGAGGTGCTGTGTAATGTACTTTAGGTTTGTGCTGAATGAAGCACTTCAATAGTGCATGTTCAAATCTAATTGGCAGTTAAAGAGATGACATACAATGTGATGAGGTGGTTGGTTGGACACAAAAATGTGACTCTGAGAGATTCAGGAAAATACAAGGATAATATGTCCCACGATTTGTCCCGGGATCATTTGATTTTGGTTCATTCACACTGCCAGTGATTTTCCAGAATCTGTGTGCGCATTTCACGTGACATTACGATGTGATGTGTAATGTGATGTGTACCGTTCCACTATGCTGGTGAACAATCTCGGCTTCAGCACAGATAGTGAGGAGCTCCCTGATCAATGCTTCATTCCAGTTTGCACATATTTTTTCGTCGTGAATGTTGATCTGCCTTCAAAACACCCTGTAAAAGAGTTGCTCAATAACGCGTGTCAGCACTATACGACACATCCTTTACGGCATTGTTCCTGCCTTTTGTTCACACAGGGCTCATTCCGGGACTGATCCCGGCAATGTTACTAGGTCCCCATCCTAGGTCTAGGTCGTGTTTGCGTTCACACAGAAGGCCTGTGTGAAAGGGGCTTAAATCTCTTGAGTAGAAGGGGGGTGGGGGCATGCAGGGGACATTAGCTTTACCAGAGGATTCCAACATGCTCTTGTTTGACACCAGTTTATTACATCACCCTCACCAGACAGACCTTCATCTTGTGGCCAAACAGAGAGCTGTGATGGATCGAACAACGGCCCTGATCTGAACTCACAGCACACGAATGTGGAATGACAGGATGACGTCTGGTTTGTGGCTCCGGTGTGGCATAGACAATGATGTGGCTAGACTTCTTAAAGTCAAAAAGGCTGGGCTAATGTGAAAATTTCTGTGAAGGTTTCTTCATCACATGAATGTGTGTTTTTTTTAATCAGGTCTAATATATTTGAAGTCACCTATAGCTAATGTATTTCTGAAAATTGACAAAATTATAAAAATCTAACACTGTTACAAATCTAGAAGATTCTATTTGTTAACATTATATCTGTTAATATTATTTAATGGACTTTTAACTAAAAATGAACAGTTGTATTTTTATTAACTAATCAAAAAATAACCAAAAAATAGTTGTCTTTCAGCAAATTAACTGATTAATTCATTAATTCATTGTAATTATTGGTATAATTATTGGTATAATTAATTTAATTGTAAATAAAAGGTATTACTTAAAATTGTAATAATCAGTTTTGTTTTAATACTTTATTTTTTATTTATTTTTAATTTTTAATTGTAATTCTTTCAAATAAAGTAATTAAATAATAATTTTAAAATAACAGGGACAATATCTTGCAATGTTCTGCCAAACTTTCGTTTTATATAGGAAATGCATCAACACAAGTACAAAAAACTGTTCATTAAGGCATTTGATGGATTTTAAGTTATTTTATGTTTGTCTGTCACTGCCCTCTTCTGTCGATCAACCACACAGTCAAACACACACACACACACACACACACACACACACACACACACACACACACACACACACACACACACACACTGTCTGTTACAGTAGGCATCTCATTGAAGTTGACTTCCAATTGACTTCCGATTTTCTAAAATTAGCTCACTTTCATTTTCCCATGAAAACATGCATAGGCTGTCTGGGCCTCTTTCTTTTTGCATTTGTTTTGTGTGTACAAAGATATCAGAAAAATAAAAGCAGGCTTCTAGAGTTTCTAGTGCTTAATTTCTATCACAAAGACAACATCACTTTTAATAGCATGTTACTTTAACTGTGTCATGGGAATTTTTCATCCTTTCTTGACTTTAATTAGATTTTCTGTCAAATATAGACCTAAATACTCAGAACAGAAAATTCATTCATGTGGTCAAGGCTACACACCAGAACGAGAGGAAATTCTGATTCTCCTTTTTTTTAACCATGGCATCACTAATGCTCTTCTGTCATAGAAGTTGGTGTTATGATATTTTTGCTGTAAAATCAGATTACACGCAGTAACAAAGTGAAACAGACCAAAAGGATCCTTAATGTCAGATGGTGAGATGTGGCAGGTGAGGCTGAACGACTGTCCATGTGTGTTTAAGTACAGTAGCAGAAGTGTCGGAATGCAGTAATGAATGTCCTTCGTACTCTGGATTTATTGAAGTATCCATTTTGTTTAATAATAGCTTTGTGGAGAAGATGGAGGACCTCGGTGTCACACAAGGTTGTCTTGGAGAAGGAGACAAATTGCCTCCCTGCGATCAATAGGACACCATCTTATTCCCCATCCACAGTTCTTGTAAGATGACCTATCAGGGATAACAAGCCTTGTTTTTTTCATATTTCTAGTATCATTATCATAAATCCTTGTTAGTTCAGGCTATCAATTCTTTTGCATTTTTCATATTGACATATTTAATAATAATTATCATTATAATAATGGCTTTTTTAGAAGAATAGTTTTTGGTCTCCCAAAAGCGGTGTATGACTCACACATTAAAAAGGCTTTATTATTATTGGATTTTTTTTAAAATTCAGCTTTATTTTAGATAATGACAGTGTACTTAATTTTGCTGAATGAACATAATATCAAGAAAGTAATGCTCTTGAGTCATAACAAGTGATGTATCAGTGGTATGCACAGGGTCAGAGGTCTCTGCAGTGGTGGAAAAATCTTAATATATAGTTCAGTCATGAAACTCTTCCGAGCAGCTGATTGGTTTACTTAAAGCCGATTGCTCATCCAAACATTTTATTTTTCCTATATAAGTAACTTATTTATTCCTGACTTGTATTGAATCAGTTCATTGCAGCGCGCCATGGGATTTTGCTAACCCTCCACCTTCCCCAGCACCACCTGCTTAGATCTGCTCGGGGGTTCTCCCTATTTTCCTTGCAGCAGTCTTAATTCAAGTCACTGTTTCACGTGCATTTCAGATGTATCCTTACTCCAGCAGCAGCAGCAGCAACGTAGCAGATCTAATCCGCCAAGACCAAGCCTATGCACATTCCATGCTTACTAATAAATGCTGGTAACATTTATTCCGAGAGTTGTCATGATTGAAATAAAATTAATTAGAACAGATACAACTTATACATATCTAACTAACTGCATTTACATAATTTTAAGGTAAAATATGTATTTTTTGTTGCTAGCATCACCAAACTGAATTGCAAAAATAATGCATCAAACTGAACACACCCCCTGTATTCTATTGGTCAGTCAAACAGATAGTCCCGGCCCAAACTCACACCATTGGTTGAACAAGTGTTGCTGTATCAGACCAGTCAGGATGCTAAAACCAACAGAACCATGTCCAAAGTGTAAACAGTTTCATTTGAGAGGGTTCTGGTTGTGTTGTGCCACCTGGTTTCAGTTGTGTAAATACATTGAAATTAACTTCTTTAATGATTAGATGGGCATGTCCGGATATGAGGAAGGCACCTTCACCTGCCTTAGTTTAATTAACTGAAAACTTGCGTGATTACATATATGCCACTAGGTTTCAATATGTCTAAGATATTCAATATGCTGTATCGGGGGGCGTTACATGAAAAAAAAATAAAAAAAAATAATGCTTCCACCAGTTAATCTCATGAATTTATTCATATTAATAAATAAATATTATTAATATTATTATTATTGCACATTAATAACCTATTTTATTTTATTTTATTTTTTTTTATTTTATTTTATTTTATTTTATTGACTTGACTTGACTTGACTTGACTTGACTTGACTTGACTTGACTTGACTTGACTTGACTTGACTTGACTTGACTTGACTTGACTTGACTTGACTTGACTTGACTTGACTTGACTTGACTTGACTTGACTTGACTTGACTTGACTTGACTTGACTTTTATTTTATTGACTTGACTTGACTTGACTTGACTTGACTTGACACGACACATTGCATCCATTGGAGGAGCTCTTCTTTAGAAAGGCTAGCATATGTGTTCATGTGTTGACCGCAGTCTGCCCCACCGGACATGGAAAGGGGGCTTGTGATTACTATTTTATTTTATCTGACAAATTCACCTGGGGTTAAGTGTCTTGCTCACGGGCACAATGGCTCTCCAGCTCAAAGGTCACACCCACTGGGGTCAGAACGTACAACCTTTGGATTACCAGCCCAGAGCATCAACCACTCAGTCTCTACAAAGTGCAAATTGAATTGCAGAGTGTAAAATATAGTCATAGACAAACACAATGTAACAAAGTAACAGCTCTAGAAGCATTAGCATGAATTTGCTTGATTGTTTTCTTGATTTAAGTTATGAACGTTCACTGAAGCAGAACTGTTATGAGGTATGTGGGTCGTTGATTCAACCCTCATTACAAATGCCGAACTTATTGAGTCCTCCGCTTTAAATTAAAAGTTTGATTGCACTGAAAAGAAAAGCAGTTCTCAGAAATGTCAGCAAATCTGTCATTTCTAAGAGAATTAAGGGAATTGCATTGCATCGGCACTCTGTATTGGTCTTTAAATCAGCCCTGACCATTCATGAAGATAAATGAACTGTTTGTTTTTTCTTCCTATTCAGAATCAGATCCGAAGTGAACGGTAGGAATAAAAAGTGTTTACATAATGCTATTGGGGGCTGTTGTAGTAATGGAAGGGTAGTGCCAGCCAAGCTCAATTATCCCTTGGGCACATTGCCCATATAATTCAATCAGTAGTGCAGGGGGAGGGTGATTATCCATGACCCCTGTGTTAGTGAAGTCAACTCAGTTTGTGGTGCTAACCTGCCTTCTCAGGATATTGTGTTAACTTAGTCCTGTTCCTTTGAGACCTTATTATCTGCTTGTTGAAATGCATTGTGCTGTAGAGGCCTATAAGGGCTGTCTAGAGCTGCTTTGATACACTGGTTCATAGGAAGAATGTATTAGGTTGAAAGGTTAGTTTGCAATGGCTACAGCATGCAGTTATATAATCATATATTAAGATGAATGTTGTAGTTTGCAAAACTCACTAATAATCATGGATTTTGTAGTACTTTTTGTATATTAAACGTGAAATCTGACAAGGATATAAACTTGTTTATATAAAATATTTTATTGGTCCTTGCAGGAGTGGGCTGCCATCTGAAAGTAAAGTAAAATCAATGAGGTGAAAGTCAAACTAAGAATGTATTTTTTCTCTTCAAGAGTGCCTTTCTTTTTTCATTCTTAATTTATAAGATTGGTGTGAAATGAAGATTGAGTCTTGGCTTTTTAGGAAAACCATAAGATGTGAAGTATGATGGTTTATAATCCAGAGTCTGGGATGCTTAGACTTATGGTTGAGTTAGTCTGTGAAAAACACTTTTAACTAAACTATACCCTCAGAATCCCCCACTGGTACAGTAGATAAAAGTCATGATAGAGATACTCTGACCAGTTCAACAAGGGTTGTATCCAACATGACAACATTATAAATTGGCCTTTGTCAGGTTACACCGACCTTTTCATATACCATTTGTCTCATTTTGCTTACATTATCGTACTTTATTTATCTAGGTATGGGCCACAATGATTGACAGTTAAGCACTTTGCACTAGTTGATCTACATTTGTTATACAGAGTATGTTATTTATAGGATATCTAGTTTCTTATGCTCAAGGCTGCATTTAATTAAAAAAAAAAAACCCAGTAAAAACAATAATATTGTGAAATATTATTACAATTTAAAATAATTGTTTTGTATTTTAATACATTTTAATATGTAATTTAATCCTGTGATGCAAAACTGAATTTTCAGCAGCCAAGTTTTCAGTGTCACATGATCCTTCAGAAATCATTTTAATATGCTGATTTGGTGCTCAAGAGACATTTCTTATTATTATCAGTGTTGCTGCTTAAAGGATTAGTTCACTTCCAGAATAAAAATTTCCTGATAATTAACACACCCCCATTTCATCCAAGATGTTCATGTCTTTCTGTCTTCAGTCGCAAAGAAATTAAGGTTTTTGAGGAAAACATTCCAGGATTTTTCTTCATATAATGGACTTCTATGTGGCCAACGGGTTGAAGGATTTCAATGCAGCTTCAAAGGGCTCTACACGCTTCCAGCCAATTAGGAATAGGGGTCTTATCTAGTGAAACGATCAGTCAAATAATATTGTGAAATATTATTACAATTTAAAATAATTGTTTTGTATTTTAATACATTTTAATATGTAATTTAATCCTGTGATGCAAAACTGAATTTTCAGCAGCCAAGTTTTCAGTGTCACATGATCCTTCAGAAATCATTTTAATATGCTGATTTGGTGCTCAAGAGACATTTCTTATTATTATCAGTGTTGCTGCTTAAAGGATTAGTTCACTTCCAGAATAAAAATTTCCTGATAATTAACACACCCCCATTTCATCCAAGATGTTCATGTCTTTCTGTCTTCAGTAGCAAAGAAATTAAGGTTTTTGAGGAAAACATTCCAGGATTTTTCTTCATATAATGGACTTCTATGTGGCCAACGGGTTGAAGGATTTCAATGCAGCTTCAAAGGGCTCTACACGCTTCCAGCCAATTAGGAATAGGGGTCTTATCTAGTGAAACGATCAGTCATTTTCTAAAAAAAAAAAATAATAATAATATAATTTTTAACCACAAATGCACATCTTGCACTAGCTCCGCAATGCTAGTCCGCAAATTCACACATTACATAATCACGTTGGAAAAGTCAAGCACGGTTAGCTCTTCGTCTGTGTACTCCGGTTCAAAAGTATATAAATTTTTTTTTTTTTAAGAAAATGACCGATCGTTTCGCTAGATAAGACCGCTATTCCTTGGCTGGGATCGTGTAGAGCCCTTTGAAGCTGCATTGAAACAGCAATTTGGACCTTCAACCCGTTGGCCACCACTGAAGTCCACTATATGGAGAAAATCCTGGAATGGTTTCCTCAAAAACCTTAATTTTTTTTCGACTGAAGAAAGAAAGACATGAACATCTTGGATGACATGGGGGTGAGTAAATTATCAGGACATTTTTATTCTGGAAGTGAACTAATCCTTTAAGCAGCAACACTGATAATAATAAGAAATGTTTCTTGAGCACCAAATCAG
>NW_015655997.1:71259-85151 GCF_001515625.1 Sinocyclocheilus rhinocerous | reverse complement strand
TTTCAATGCAGCTTCAAAGGGCTCTACACGATTCCAGCCAATTAGGAATAGGGGTCTTATCTAGTGAAACGATCAGTCATTTTCTAAAAAAAAATAATAATAATAATATAATTTTTAACCACAAATGCACATCTTGCACTAGCTCCGCAATGCTAGTCCGCAAATTCACACATTACATAATCACGTTGGAAAAGTCAAGCACGGTTAGCTCTTCGTCTGTGTACTCCGGTTCAAAAGTATATAAATTTTTTTTTTTTTAAGAAAATGACCGATCGTTTCGCTAGATAAGACCGCTATTCCTTGGCTGGGATCGTGTAGAGCCCTTTGAAGCTGCATTGAAACAGCAATTTGGACCTTCAACCCGTTGGCCACCACTGAAGTCCATTATAAGGAGAAAAATCCTGGAATGTTTTCCTTAAAAACCATAATTTCCTTGCAACTGATGAAAGGAAGACATGAACATCTTGGATAACATGGGATGAGTAAATTATCAGGAAATATTTACTCTGGAAGTGAACTAATCCTTTAATATTTTTGTGGATTCAGAATGATACATGATTCTTTGATTAATTGAAAGTCTTGGCTTTTTTCAGCATTTATTTGAAATCAAAGTCTCTGCTGCACTTTTGATCAAATGAATGTAGAAAATTAAAAATATTAATTAAGAAATAGTCAAAAAAAAGAAAAGAAAAGCGTTTTGAAGCCCCTTCATTGTGCTTCATTCCATTGGGTCTAAATGCCAGCCTAAATTATTCAGGGCTCCCCTAAACAGTTGATTAGTCATTCAGGCAACCCAATGACTAGTAAGTTTTGAAAATATGTAATTTTGTACTGTGCATCAGTTATGTTGCTTTGGAACAGTTGCTGGAGATTTTGCTGGCCACTGAAAATGTAATTCTCATAGTTGCACCACTTGCACACATCAAGCACACTATCACATCAAGCATTATAGCGCAACTACAACAAACTGAGGAAATCCAGATAAACTGCTGGGTTAATCTCTATCTTGACTCACATGACATGACATTGCAATTGCCAATACAAACCTCCCAAGGCAATTCAAAGTGGCTTTAAGAACCAAACCAAAAACTTTAAAGACTATGAAGGAAAAAAGGCTTCTTAGGAGATATGCAAACAGTTTATTTGATAATTTGCATGAAATGTCTCCAGATAGATATGTAAGGATGTGCATTATGTCCCAGAAATGGCTAATTAGACATGTATTGCCATAACATGTCATTACTACTCAGTCATTCCCTGGCTAATTAGAAAGTTATTAGCAATTCAATAGGTACAGTTGATCTGAGGAGCTTGAATTCGCTTTATAGCTCCAAATCAAGTGTAAAAGCAGGCAGAACTCAGAACAGCATGCCACCATCAGTTTACATAATCCATAGCTGAGCCTAGCGATGCTCGTTATCATGCTAATTTAAACGTAGTGCAGATGGCACGCTGTCTTTTGCTGAATAAGAGAGTTCTTTAACTTCGCTCATTTTCTCAGCAGGAGGATGACATCATCTCGTTGTGGCATTCACCTTCTGAATGCTTTCCTTGGCCTGTCGTGAAGTAACTTGTGTATGTTGGGAGGAAAGGACAGGTTGCATTAATTATAGGACATTGCTTTTTCATGATTCATGGGCTTGAAGAGAAGCACTTTGCTGTAAAGGAAGAAAGAGGCTTTTAATATGTTCTCGTATAGAGGAGTGGAGGAAAATCAGTCATGTGTAATTCATTTTCTTGGTACATTTCTTGTTTTGTGAAGTATTATATTCTGTGACAAAGTGGGTCATTTTTCATCTTTAAAGGAGAAGTGTGTAATTTTTTTGCTATGTTAAAAAGGCAAGTTTTTGCTTTAGCTTTAATATTTTCAGTGACGATACTTGAAAAAGGATAAATCTAGAGACAGAACTTATTTTAGAGTGCTGACAGCATGTGCTTTTATCAGTAATTTTTTTTTTTTTTCTATTCTAGTTTAATGTCTAATGACAACTGTAAATAAGACATTCTTAAGTTGACTTCATCCTGAAGAAAACATTGTGGTGCTTTCAAATCATTGTGACCTGACATGTCAGTCAGTCAACCAGTGTGAATTCGGGCCTGCACCATTTGTTTGTCTAAACCAACGTAGTAAGGACAAGGCAGAGGTGGTTGATGTGTTTTTTAAAGTCATTATTTTTGCAGTATCTTTATTTGCACAGAAATTACACACTTCACCTGTAAAGTCTAGGTCATGCAACAACAATGCCAACAAACCAGTGTTGTTAATGTTAGCTAAAACTAAAACTATTAAAAAACATTTTCGTCAATTGAAATAAAGCTAATACAAAATATAAATATTAGATGAAAAAACTTAAGAAAATTAGAAATGTTACTTTGGCAACCAACTGACATAAAATAGGTTTATGTTGAAGCACTAAAATTACTAAAATTGAAATGAAAAAGTACAAAAAAATTGGCAAAAGCAATTAAATATATTAATAAATACTATAAAAGAATATAAACAATACTAAAATGAGACTGAAACAAACACTACATTTTAATGGTTGTTTTTTGGTAAGGGCATATGAACCCTGTTAGTGTTTGTTGTATTCAAATGGCAGAGTCTTAACTTTGATAAAGAATATCTCTTTGGTTTTGAGACTTTAGTCTTTGCAACTTCAGGGATCTTATCTATGCACAATCAGCTTGTAACACTCCAAAGAGAAAGGAAAACTTGAAATCGCATCATATGACCCCTTTAATGTTTGGATGGTTAGCATGGCACCGTTACCCCCTACTGGTGGATATCATAATTACACCACTTGGAAAAATGCATTTCAAAATTAGCAGTGTTTTCTGACAAAATTAAATGCTTTGCCACATTTTCCCCAGTATTTCATTGTAGAATAGTCAATGCTTTACCAGTGTCCAATTCCTTTTTGTGGGGCTCTTAATACTGACTTGTAGTGACCATCTCAGAATAGTTGGTAGTAAAGGTCTTGAGACTGTTCTCATTGCAAGTATCTATAAAGGTATTCTGATGAAGAACTTATCAACTCAAATAAACAGACATAACATTGATTATGATCGTCAAAATGAGTGCTGCCACAATCTTGCAGCTGTTTCTTAAAATAGGCGTCTGATTGTGTTGACCACTATACAGCGCATAGGTGTGTGTGTGTGTTTTGTTGAGAGATATGGCAATCTTCCAGCTCAAGCATTAACATCCACCCAGTTAGTATCATAATTGCTGAGGTCAGACCTGCTATAGAAGCCGGTTGATTTGAACTGCACACTGAGCCCTCAACAGCTGTCTCTCCTTTGCTCACTGTGCATGTTTATATGTGTGATGACAGTGATAACAGCTTGCATGGTGACTTAGATGTTGTAGGAATGTGCTTTTGGTGCATGTCTTGATGGCAAGTAGAGGAATCTGTCCTACAGTGCTGTCTTCTGTTCCTATAGCTTGACTATAGAGCTTAGCGCTAGCAATGCCACAGTCATGGCCCATGGGTTTGATTCACGGGTTACACACATACTAATAAAGTCATTATATGCATCACGATGGTTGACTTGTCAATTAGTGAGGTTGATTAGTTAAAGATATTAAAATTCTGGCCTATTAATACCGATGAGTCACTTTTTTTTTCATATACAGGTGCATCTCAATAAATTAGAATGTCGTGGAAAAGTTCATTTATTTCAGTAATTCAACTCAAATTGTGAAACTCGTGTATTAAATAAATTCAATGCACACAGACTGAAGTAGTTTAAGTCTTTGGTTCTTTTAATTGTGATGATTTTGGCTCACATTTAACAAAAACCAATAAAATAAAACCAATAAAAAAAACATTTTTAGTGAAATGTTGGCCTTCTGGAAAGTATGTTCATTTACTGTACATGTACTCAATACATGGTAGGGGCTCCTTTTGCTTTAATTACCGCCTCAATTCGGCGTGGCATGGAGGGGATCAGTTCAGTCTGTGTGCATTGAATTTATTTAATACACGAGTTTCACAATTTGAGTTGAATTACTGAAATAAATGAACTTTTCCACGACATTCTAATTTATTGAGATGCACCTGTAGATAATCAATGGCAGATAATGGCAGTCTAAATAAAAATTCAAATTCTAAAAGCTAAATTTGAATTGATGCTAGTGAATTTGTCCAATATATATATATAGTTTAGTCATGAAACTCTAGATGGCACAGGCTGATGGTTGTTAACGTAACTGATGATATTCAGAGAGATAAACGACTTGGCACAAGCTGATTGGTTCATGCTGCATATGCAGCCAATGAGCTTACTGCCTTGCATTTATATGGCTGGCTAGCATTCACTAGAGAGGGCTGCTCCAGGACAGTTTTGAAAACCATTTCAGAGACAAGTTCTTAAATGTGACTCATATAAAATATATTACATGCATGCACAGTTTTAAGGCAGCTTTAATCGCCTTTTTGGTAACTTCATGACTTAACTGACCACGACATTGCATGCACTTTAGTTTATTTCACTCTTTGTCACTCTCTCGTCTGAAACGTCTCCCATTCTCAGTCGTTCTGCGACTGAATAAATGCACTTCTTGTCAAGAGAAAAAATGACAGAAGCAGCAGTTGTGAGTGGGGTGGCCATTTGTCATTTGCACTTATATATTTTTGCTCTTTTGTTAGTTTTTGACTGCTTTTATTGTCCTCATTTGTAAGTCGCTTTGGATAAAAGCGTCTGCCAAATGACTAAATGTAAATGTAAATGTACAGTATGTACAGATATTAATTTTGAGTTATGCTAAAGATTATATTGAATTGTTAAAAAAAATTAAGAAAAAAAACCCTAAAGTAACCTAAAACCTAAAGTATACACATTTTTTCTTCATTTTTTTGAATTAAGAATTGAAATTATATATTTAAAATTAGCGATCAATTAAGTGATTAATCATTCATGTAAATACATAGAGACAGACCATTTGAATTCACATTTTTAAAATCACATTAAAAGTACACTGTATAAATTTTACTTAATTTTTAAGTAATATACTGTATATACTGTACTTCATAAATACCTGTAATTGTAGTTTCCTCTATTAATAAATGGATTGTAATAGATATTGTTAATATTATAGTGTTTTTAATTTTATTAATCGAAAAGTGATAAGATAATCACTTAAATTATTAACAACAATTAATTGATCATTGATTAATCATTTACATTCCCGTATAGATAGTTTTCATCTTCTTTAGATTTCTTCTGATTAGCCAAATAGATTTTGAAAATATGTAGTTTTGCACATCTACTGTATATGAAGTTATGCCTTGAATGTGTTTTAAAAGCGTCTGTCAAATGAATCCAGGTTAATTAGACAAACACTGAATGATGCTTCACATTCACCCCACTGTTGTTTGCACCATCCTGCATATTCAGGCATTAGATTCCGCTGTGCACATTTAATAGGTTCAGATACTCTGATATCCTAGGCTGTACCTGGATGAAGAATCCATGACTTTTGCATTGTTAAATGGCCTGCATTAGGAGCAGCATGACGGGGATAGTGTAGACTGGCTGAGACGGAGCAGAGGCTGGCATCAGCTTGTGCTCTGATTACACAGGCTTTTAGTGGCTGGACCCTGTCTGCAGGGTGTTTCTGTGATCGTGCAGTTTGCCTCACACTCTACATCAGTTTAATTCATCAGCTGTGTAAGGGCAGGTTGTCTCTCTCACTCTTGCATTCTCACAGGTAGTCTCTCTCACCTTCTATTTTGCTCTTCTCACTCATTTACTTTTATTAATTTAGCAAATCTATTTATCTAAAGTGATTTTTTTTAAACTACAGAGACAGTCACCCTGGAGCAGGTTGGTCACAATGGTAGCTAATGAATCAGGGTTCAAACCCACAATGTTTCAGGTACCATCACAGATCTTTAACCAAGACTGCCCTGTCCTCTAAAGCAGTTTTGAAAGTGTGTTCTTAGATTAAATGGTCTTAAATTTGTCATTACTTTGGTGTCATAATTATTTAAAGTATGTTTACAGTATGTATCCAAATACATACACAAGGAATTTCACCCAAATATGAAGATTTGATTGTCAATGACTTAATGACATATTAATTCTTTCCTCTTTAAAACACAAAAGGAGATGTTAGGAAGAATGTCTGAGCTGCTCTGTTACATACAGAAAAAGTGGATAGATATTTATACTGTCATGCTCAAAGCGTATACTACCATTTCAATTCAGTTCGATTCACGTTTATTTGTATAGCGCTTTTCACACAAAAAATCATTGCAAAGCAGCTTCACAGAAAACGAAAGTTACTACGTTATATTTAGCTTATCAGTGGTGGTGACTATGTCAAGGTGATGTCCATATGGCAGAAATGTGCAGTTAAAATCATGCAGTTAGTTAATGACATGTATTCAAACAAACGGTGAACACTATTAACAGTAATGATTATATGTTGCGATCAAACTAATAGCAAAATCTGGTAGTTTTGTATGTTGGTTCAGGGTTTTCGTCATCTGAGGTCCTCGGAGGGGTTGGCACCATTTCTATGATTGGGGTCGGTAAGTTTTTCTACATGTTTTTTAAAAGACATATCTTATACTCACCAAGGCTGCATTTATTTGATCAAAAACAGTACAGTAAAAACAGTAATATTATGAAAAATTTCATATTTTTATATTTTTAATAAAAAAATTAAATAATTGTTTTCTATTTTAATATATTTGAAAATGTAATTTATTCCTGTAATGGCAAAGCTGAATTTTCAGCAGCCATTACTCCAGTCTTGTCACATGATCCTTCAGAAATCATTCTAATATGCTACTTTTTTTGTGCTTAAGTAACATTCCTTATTATTATATATGTTTGAAATGGAAATCTATGGTATCATTATAAATGTCTTTGCTGTCATGCAACTTCATGCAACCTTGCTGGCTAAAAGTATTATTTTCTTTAAAAACAAACCATACTGACCCCAACCTTGAAATGTAGTGTGTTACACACAAATTGCATGATTCTTTACTTTTATGATACTTTTTGGAACTTATAAACTACCATCCACTTTCCATATGGAAAAGAGCAGATCAAACAGTCTGCCTAACATCTCCTTTTGTGTTTCACAGAAGAAAGAACACAATTATTTGGAGAGAGTAAATTATGGCAGATTTGTAATTTTTAGTTTCCTTTAACACAACTAATTTACTGTAAAACTAAGTTATAAAAAACACATTTAAGCTGATATAATATTCTACATGGTCTTGAATATGGCAAATTACTGTTCATCTCCTTTATGTATTCATCAGAGAATAACAGATACTTGGATCTTGACCAGGGGGCATTCCCATGTGATAGCATGTCTCCTGGCAAAGTACACATGGGAAGATCTATTTCTGCATTCGGATGTGCTTGGATCCAAAAGAAAGTAAAAAGAAAAATATTAATGTAATTTGAAAGTTGAGAATACAGTCATGCCCTAGATAGTTACTAAAAAAAACCTCTCTTTTACATAACAAAACATTTCATAACCTGCCAGATTTGCACGGAAGAACTTAGGGAGCCGCCCAGCTCTCCAGTTCTTCATGACTTGCAATTTGTTTGTTTTCTTCTGCTCTCCTCTACTTTGGTGAAGGGCAAGGCCATATGGAGCAGAAGGACCAGCCCCATGAGAGAATCATTTTGCATGTGTGCAGGGTACATCACAGTGTGCATTACTTCCTGTCTCCTCTCTCTCTTCTAAACCCAGTGCCAGTCTGGCAGGGCCTTATGACCGGACCTATGCTAACCCAGAGGGTTTCTGCTTTCTGAAGGAGTTTGACAATGTGTGAACTCTTTGATATATGAGAGCACGCTGCATCTTCACAGGGTGGTGCTGTGTTCGATCATTTGATTTTGTGCTGGCTGGGTTCTGATGAGATCAGAGACCGCTGACGTCCCATCAGCCTCAGCTAGTGGGTTTGTGAGTTGGTGTCTTGTGTTCAAGTATATGTGCATAGGATATATATACGCAGAGTGCATAGGATATATCTATTTCTTTCTACAATATTAGTTGGGGTTACACTGGAAAAAATTTTTTTATATATATTTATAAATATTTATTTATATGGTGAGTATTTTGTCTGGTTTTTCAGTAAATTTAAACATCCAGTAAATTTAAAACATTCCAGTATTTAAAATCCTTAAAACCAGATAAATTTACTTAAGAAGCATGAGGTATTAAAGGGATAGTTCACCCAAAAATGAAAATTCTGTCATCATTTACTCACCCTCCACTTGTTCAGCTGTATGAGTTTCTTTCTTCTGTTCAATACAGAAGAAGATAATTTGAAGAATGTTGGTAACTAAACAGTTGACGGTAGCCATTGCCATCCAGAGTATGGAAAAAAATACTATGGAAGTCAATGGCAATATTATTATGGCAAAGCAAGACAAAAAACTGATTAAGCAATTCATTCATTCATTCATTCATTCATTCATTCATTCATTCAATATTTGACTTGCATTGTTTAAAATCTTTTAGCATTTTTATATTTAATGTATTTTTTGTGCATAATCAAATAAAGTTAAATGGATCTTACAGGATTGTGTTTAGCATAAACATGATGTTATGTGATGACATTTGGACCCTCTTGTCCTGTAAAAGATGAAGAAGAGTGTAAAGCAAGAAGATGAAAAACATCTTTTCTCAATAGCAGATTCTGGGAAATTCTGGCTCTATAGAGTACTATGAGATATTCAACTCCATCATTAACCTTCTTGAACCCCCTGAAACACACATAATGTCTTGGTGGGGACTTTCCATTGACTTATTTAGCTTTTATACTGAGCTAATGACATTTTCTATCATCCATCCCAATCCCTAAACACACAAACATTTCTGCATGCTTATATTTTTAAAAATACATTATTTAGTATGTTTTTTATTTTGTTTAAACCGGTCCAATCCATGAGGAACTTTGTCTGCTCCCCACTATGTAAGTGATTTCAGTTTTTGCTGTCCTTGTGGCACATTTGGTACACACTCACACACTCTTTTCTCTCATTTGGTGAAAACTATGAGAATCTTATTTCCCTGTCTTTGAGCATGGCATCTGTTCCTAAGTGCTCAGAATTTATTATTAGCTTAGTTCAGCTCTGCCATCACACTCCAGTGATTCCATCGTTTAATATTTAGCAGTCAAATAACTCTACACTCAAATGTGAGGTTAGATAACGTTTAAAGGGGTCATATGACGTTGCTTAAAAGAACATTGTTGTGTATTTGGTGTAATGCAATGTGTTTATGCGGTTTAAGGTTCAAAAAACATATTATTCTCCACATAATGTACATTATTGTTGCTCCTCTATGCTCCGCCTTTCTGAAACGCGTCAATTTTTACAAAGCTCATCGTTCTGAAAAGCGAGGTGTGCTCTGATTGGCTAGCTATCCAGTGCGTTGTAATTTGGCTGAATACCTCAAGCGTGTGACGGAAATGTTACACCCCTTACCATATTGTGACGCCATGTCCCGGCATGACGAGACAAAACCAATAAAACCCATTACAAACGAGGCATTTGTTGCATCCAGTGGGGACATAATTACGGATTATAATGACTTATACTGTCTTTTTACATGTTGCGTTGCGTATCGCGCCGCGTAAACATAAAACAATGTCTGCATGCGATGGCAACAACAATACTACAGCGAGAATAAAAGTTACGCCTTCTTTCTTTGCGTGAACATTTGGGCGGTGTTATGCAAATCTTCCCACACAGTGACGTGGACATGTGGGGGTGTGTTTAAACAAGGCGTTTTAGGAAGGCGTGGACAAGTCTTAACTTTTATAAAGAAGATCTCTTTGGATTTGAGACTTAAGTCTTTGCAACTTTACAGATCTTCTTTATGCTCCAAGAGCTTGTAACACTCCAAAGAGAAAGGAAAAATTGAAATCGCATCATATGACCCCTTTAAAAACATTTACACTGGCTTCTCAAATATCTAGTGATAAATTTGCAATTCTCAGCTATTGATTTTGCAAAAAAAATAAGCCTTCATGTATATTTACAATAGCTTTTTGGCTTATAAAACATGCTTTATTATATCAACATATTATATGTTGTCAGTGGTGCCTATAAATCTTCACTTTACTTGAGTCTCTGCAGCTTGATGCCATTAAAAAAAAAACTTTATTCCCCCTCCCCCTTTTGCTCATTAGATTGAAAATCAGTAGTGTTTTAGACACAATAGGTGACAAGTAGTGCTTTGGCTAGGACTGCATTGGGAACGGGTGAATGTAATTTTTGCCCTCATTCACTGAGAGGGTAACAGTATTAGAAGGGGAATGATGTCCCCCTTCAAAGAGGAGCTGTGTGCTGCTCTTGTAGTGGTACAGACCGATTACATAGTTCATGTCCGCATTGCAGCCCTCTTCTGCAAAGAGGCAGGCACTGTGCTGGGCATTGATGGCCTTAGTTATCACACGCATACATATGCTCACCCACCCACCACTAAAATCTCCTGCATTCATAGTGCTGTCTGTTAAGTTCCTGTTTTTAGCTTGATGCAAAAAAATTAAAATAAAAGTTGAAAAGCCCTGCAGCTCTAAAATGAAGCAGTTTTTTAATGTGAGAAAATGTAAAGCTGAGTATTTCTGACAAACAGAAATAGCAGTCATTCCTATTATGCAGTGCCTTTTTAATGTACAGTACAGTTCAAAAGTTTGGAGTTGGTAAGATTTTTGAAATATGTGTCTTATGCTCATCAAGGCTGCATTTATTTGTTATTAAAGTTTTCATTTAATATATTTTATATTTTAACATGCACTTTATTCCTGTGATGGCAAAACTGAATTTTCAATAGCTATTACTGTTGAAAGCATCAATTTTGAAAACAGTTGTGCTGTTTTTTGTGGAAACCGTAACTTTTTTTCCCCTCAAGATTCTTTAATTAATTAAAATAACTGCATTTATTTCCAATTTTTGTAACATTTTAAATGTCTTTAATGTCAATTTTGATCAATTTAGTACAATTTGGCCAAGCTCAGAGTTTGCTTATATGAGGGGTAGCTTGAAATTCATTTAGATTTTTTTACTTTTTTTTTTGTTAAAGGGGTCATATGATGTTGCTAAAAAGAACATTATTTTGTGTATTTGGTGTAATGAAATGTGTTTATGCGGTTTAAGGTAAAAAAAAAACACATTATTTTCCACATACTGTACATTATATTCCCTCAGCGACCAGCACAGATCAGATGTAGGCGTAACGAAGCGGATATCGTCCTCTTTTGGAAGGCCAAACAAAGTAGTTTCGCTTTCACAATGAAACACACAGCATCACACACGGTGGGCTAGAGTGAGCGGCGACGGGCTTGAGTGGGGAACGACTGGCGGGCTTGAGAGAAAGAGAAAGGAAAAATTGAAATCGCATCATATGACCCCTTTAATAAGATCCAGGCTTTTGTTATGTTAAAGGCATTTTACTAACATGACTAACAATAAATATGTATTGCCAATAAAACAATATGGATTACACACTGATTCATGTATTTTGTTCCTCTTTTTTCAGTTTTTCCCTTACGGTGATGCCTCAAAGTTTGCTGAACACGCTTTCAGAACCTTTGACAAGAATGGAGACGGCACCATTGACTTCAGAGAGTTCATCTGTGCCCTGTCCATCACATCACGAGGCAGCTTCGAACAGAAACTCAACTGGGCCTTTAACATGTACGACCTGGATGGAGACGGCAAAATCACACGAGTTGAGATGCTTGAGATCATTGAGGTACTTGATTCCCTTTCATGGGAACTTCGAACTGCGTCCTCTAGGGGTCGCTATGGGGAGCGCCTCGTCGTGACCCGTGTCTGAAGCATACATTGAAAAAACACCAACAACATGTTGGCCGGCGACAGCCATGATGTCACTACCGGTGCGACTATAGTATAAATAGGCACCGGGAGAACACATCATCCTCTTCTTCGTCTTCATTGACTGTTTTGTTTGAAGCGTGCATTTCTGTGGTAAGAGCGATCTCTATTCATATCATTATGGCGAGCACTAGCAAAGCGTTTAGAGGATGTGTGCATCTGTGTTGTCGTTGTTTAACATCTGATGACACACACGATCTATGCTTTATTTGTTTGGGCGAAGAGCACGCACGCGATGTCTCCGAGGGGGCAATCGGCGTGCACGGCGAGTGTTTTTCCAATGAAAAAGCTCCGCTCTCGTTTTTCTCTCTTTACGAGGAAAGAGGGGCAGCCATCTGCTTCCCGCGATTGTTGGTGTTTTTTCAATGTATGCTTCAGACACGGGTCACGACGAGGCGTTCCCCATAGCGACCCCTAGAGGACGCAGTGTCTCGTTCCCTACTCAGGGAACCGTGGTTACATAAGTAACCTGAGACGTTCAGTCTGTTCTCCTGTTTACTTGCATAAAGCACTGATTAATAACTAAAAAAACTTCTTATTTCATGAATTATTTCAACTTAGCTATTACTTAATTTTTTACTAATTAAAGCTCCAGTCATATCAGCCTTCTGATACACACATATAAGCTAGCTATATTATTTTATGTAATTTTATTTACATACTCAAAATTTCTACCCAATTAAATATTTCAGAGGTTGGCATAACTAGAAAAGTCAATATTCATTATGAGAATGCCCATAGAGAGATTTTAATTTACTTGACTTTTCCAGGTCTATAAATCTCACTTTTAAAATTGGGCTAGGTTTTTCAAGACTATGGGAATCCTGGTTATTCAAATAAAAATTAAATATCTTGATTTTTAGTTGTTTTGGATTATTTTATTGCTTGTTATGTCTTATTTTAAGTCATCTTGAGGCCTCCCTAGAAGATAAACTGTGGCTGCATCCGAAAACTCTAAAATGCTGCCTTCGGAGGCAGCATTCCAAGGTAGGAAGGCATCAAGGCACATCCGAATCCAAATTCTGCTTTACTTCCCGTCTCCGGAGGTACCTTCTTCTGATTGAATTTTGAAGGCAGCATAGATGTATCCTTCGCTGCCTTTGATATCCCACAATCCTGTGCGTTCCATTCCGTGACGGTTGAGCTAAAAAATAAAGATGGCATCTGAAAGTTGCGTTTTGTGGTCAGTTTGTGTGTAAATGTATGTTTCTGACTAACTTTTTGCACTTTTGATGTTATTTCTAGCGAGAAATCAGTATTATAGTAATTAAATATTAGTTTAGTTATCACAAAAACTCGTTCTATTTTGTTGTAGATCATTAAACCGTTACGCTGCCTCAGAAGCCTGTCCGAAATCAGTTTCATGAGGTGCCTTCGTGCAAAAATGCTGCCTGCAAAGTCATTGCTTCATACGGCAGCGAGTCAGCAAGTCAGCTGCCTAAGTTTTCGGATGCAGCCTGTGGTCCTATATATGGAGTGATTCGCCCCTCATGGTCAAAGAGAGAGTTATGCTGCCTTTATTAGCGCCACAGCTCAATGTGTCTCTGACTCCCCAAAATAATTGAATGTTTTCCTCATTTAAAGGCAATCTACAAGATGGTGGGGACTGTTATCATGATGAAGATGAATGAGGACGGCCTGACGCCTGAGCAGCGGGTTGACAAAATCTTCAGTAAGATGGATAAGAACAACGACGACCAGATCACATTGGAAGAGTTCAAAGAAGCAGCAAAGAGTGACCCGTCCATTGTATTACTGCTGCAGTGTGACCTGCAAAAATGAGCGTCTCGGAAAAGAGCCAGGGACTGCACAAATGATTAATGTTCCATTCAGTTTGCAGCTATTTCCACTTATAAAAAAATGCTTGGACTACCTTTCAATGAATCCGCTTCCTGTGTTTGAAACACTTGTGTGCATGAGAATGTTCTTTGCTAATGAATTTCACATACGCACCCACACGAACACCTTTGCACACTACACACACACACACACACACACACACACACACACACACA
>NW_015655997.1:18335-68118 GCF_001515625.1 Sinocyclocheilus rhinocerous | reverse complement strand
TATTATGACTGAGTGAATCTCACCCGTGACGGTGGCCGTGCGCGTGCAGTTATAGAGTATTGCGAGCTCTCCGAACACTTTCCCCCGCTCGATGGTGCACAGCTTCTGCTCTCCTTTGGTAACCTCCACCGACCCCCCTGCACACAACACACACACACACACACACACACACACACACACACACACACACACACACACACACACACACACATATGCATGTGTACATTGCAAATGCATACACACATACAGACCATGCCATGCACAAATAGAATATTTGAATATATTATATGAATATTAATATACATATATATATTGAGTTGTCAAAATTAACTGCCAAAATGTGAAGAGTGTGCAAAGTACCTTCTGAATCCACTGGAGCTTGCGCATCATTGATGTGCTGTATTAAATCGAACTACTATTTATTGTACTGATGCTAGCTATGTGTACCATATACTGCGTAATGTCAACCGAACCGATTCTTATGGTAATCGTAACTGTTCCAGATTTACCCACTCGTCTGGATGGACAAAAAGATAAGCTTATGTCCACTGAACTTTTCCCTTAAAATGTGCTTGTACTGTTGGTGAATATAAATGTAGTTTATTTGCATGCCATTAGGTTTGCCTTAAGAGTACTTCCCTCATTTGCATCCTGCATAAAGAATGATAACAAGCCTTATTTAAAAGAAACATTACAGATGTGAAATAGATTTAGATGGATAATTCATTGGTTTTGCAAAGATCTGTGATGCATTGATGGGAAAAGGCTAGTTTACTACACCTTCTATGTACATAACAGAGGGATTCAGTGTGGCCGAATGTAATCCGTGAGAATAATTCAGCGATTGAGAGCATACATTCATTCTCATGGTGGAAATATTATGCCATAAAAATATTCCCATATAAAACCTACAAGCTGTGCAGTTTTAGAATGTCATCAAATGTAATAAATTGCATATCAGTGTGCAGATTTATGTGGGGCCCGAGCATGGAATGAATTTATGAAAATCATTTTTAGGTTTAAAGTGATATAAAATCCTTGACAGCTAAGACGTCCAAGACTGTATTTATTTCTACTTTTTACACGCTGGTTTTAAAGGAGAACTCCACCTGAGGGTTTTAAAGGTTAACCCTAAGGTTATTACTTTTTAAATCCAGACATTTGCACCGACTGCACATTTTGAGCACCAACTCGATTTCTAAATACATTTCTGTGGTCCATTTGAAAGTACATTCTGCCAGTGTCAAGAGCTTTACACAAGCATAACCTTGGTCATTGTAATGTTTACCTACGTAGGCACCGCACCAAATTCATGCAATGGCAAACTTTTCCAATTTAAAAGTTATTTTGTACATGTAGCATGTATTGTGCCCTTGATGCCATGGCTGCACTACTTCTTGTGTTGTGGTTTAAGCTAATAAAAGAGTACATGGGATTTTCCCCTCAATGTCAGAGTTTGATTTGAAAGGAGTTTGGTGGTCACTCAGTATGTAGATATTGAAATGTATTACCTGAAATTACAATATAATTTGTTTACCAGCACATATAAGGACTGAAATGAGTAACTTTTATGCAGCTATGCAGTAACTTTTAAAAAGTAATATATGTCTGCTGTAATTTAAGGAAGAATGTAAAAAGCTATCATTTTATTTAGATAATGAAGAAACACCTGGGATAGTTCTGCAAAAACTGTCAGATTTCATGTTAGAAGCTTCTGTGGACATAACATCATCCACTTGAAGTAATGAAATTCCTGCATTACAGGAATGACCCATATAATTCTGGACAGCAAATGTAATCAGCAAATGTAATTTGTAATAACACAAGACGTCCGTTAGATGGAAGCAGAGTGTTGAATTCGTAGGACATGAGCCATAGATATGTATGTATATTCAATTCAATTCAAGTTTATTTGTATAGCGCTTTTCAGGATACAACTTGACAGCAAAATTAAGTTTCTAAATTAAATGTGTCCTTTTATTATTGCTTGGACATGCAACATGAACAGTTTTTAATCTAAATTAGGTTGTATAATTTCGAAATTTGAAGCAAAAACAGAATGGTTTGACTTCAGTTTTGTGAAACTATAAATAAAAATATCTGCATGAAAGCAGAGCTGAATGAGACGCAGATTCACTCTCTGCCAGCAGGTGGCGCTTAAAGCGTTTCCTTGGTTTCCGCTGTAAACAAAGCAACGCTGAACTTATGAACTTTAATATGCATTTTTATACAGAGGCAAGATGAAAAGTAAAAAATACCATCTAAACTTTTCTAAAGACAGTAAGTTCCCCTCAGACATGCATTCATATAAACTCCTACACCTAAATGAATCGCGATTTATTTGGCATCTCAACCGATTTGAATCGTCACATATTTGCATCGATTTTCAAGGGGCTCGCGGTTAATCGTTACATCCCTAATATACATCTATAACAAATATTGAAACATTCACGCCGATTTGAGTGGTTTTTGTTGTTTATTTGCCGATCAGTTGGATGCATTGTTCCTTTATTAAAATGAAAAATTGATAAGTATTAAATATCTTATGTAATAATTTTCTCTCAGCTATTTAGATTTTTTTTATATTGCCAATTTTATATTATACATGAATAAAGAACAAATGAAAATGTGCATATTTAATATAGTACATTAAAAATAATTTAAAATACAAATATTAAAATAAAATAAAATATTATATTTCGTCAAAATATGTTGAATTCTAAAATAAATTAAAAGGGCAGCACAGGTGTATCGTCTTAAGAGATTTTGAGTTATTTGAGGAAAAAATAGCTTGGATATATAGGCTAGCAATAAAAATGTGCTTTTGCTGACTGAATTTAATACGATTAATATGAGATTTGGCAAGAAGCAATAAAAGATTAATAATAAAGTATTAATTTCTTGCTTTGTTCACGTTATAGAAACCAAATAACATCCTTAAACAAGCAAAAGGAGATTTTGGTTAATAAACAAATAGATCTATCTAAAATAATTGCTTATAAGGACAAAAAATATTATGTCCCGTTTTGCTAGGGGCAAAACAGCAACTTTTGTCTGTCTGATATTTTTAGAATGAAACCTGAGTGGAATCGCCGCAAATAGATCTATCTAAAATAATTGCTTATAAGGACAAAAATATTATGTCCCGTTTTGCTAGGGGCAAAACAGCAACTTTTGTCTGTGATATTTTTAGAATGAAACCTGAGTGGAATCGCCGCTTGACGTCACCTCAAAGGAACCTGGCCGCAGCCTTCCCGGAAAGACGTCATCGCACTGCGCCATCAAACATTGCGCAATAAGTGCGCAGCTACTTTAGCTTGAACTAGCTGCAACTGATTACTACTGGTAAAGTTTTTTTTGTTGTTGTTGTAAATATTGAGTTTTTTCTTTAAAAAGATCCAGCCATGGCGATGCAAGCAGCTAAACGAGCGAATGTAAGTCCAGATTTGTTTCAAACGTTCAAATGATCGTGATGTTGATAGTGTTGGGCTCAAAATGGCTAATCGGTGCATTGGAGATGGATGTTTACTGTTGTTTTCCTGGTATAAACGTGATCAATTACCTCTAAGACAAACAAGTAAGCGTTATTGCTAGTTGAATTTTAAATATCTATTTCCTGCTTTTGTATTTTTACGATTGGACGTATTTAGGATTCGAGTGCCCTCTCTTTATATATATAAAGGTCTAAACGTTTACCATATTGCGTCCATGTCGGAATTCATGAATTCTTTTTCATAATTAAATGTCATTCGAAGCGCTTGAGAACGTTTAAGTTCTTTAAATGACTGTGTGGTTTGTGTTTTAATAATCTGAAACTGTAACATTTCATGAATGTGTATGTTAATGTTTCTCTTTGCTGGCATGTTTCAGATTCGTTTACCTCCAGAGGTGAACAGGATATTGTATATTCGTAACCTTCCATACAAGATCACCGCAGAGGAGATGTATGACATCTTTGGAAAGTATGGGCCAATTCGTCAAATCAGAGTGTAAGTATCAGTGTATTTTTCTCACATTTACATACTGTTATTCATAAGAGACACTTTAATTTAAAGAAAGTACTGATTGTGTCATTAATGACGTTTATTTTTGTAAGCTGAGTAACTGATTGTTCTGTGATTGTTAGTGGGAACACACCAGAGTCAAGAGGAACAGCCTATGTCGTATACGAAGACATCTTTGATGCCAAAAATGCCTGTGATCACCTTTCTGGATTCAACGTCTGCAACAGATACTTAGTTGTATTGTACTATAATGCGAACAGGGTGAGTTTAACTGTTTTTTTGCCTTTGATTCTAACATTAACTTTGTGGTATGTGAAACTGAAATGTTTTCATGATGTTTTGTTGTATGTTAAAGGAGTAGATTACCAAAAATTAAGATTTTGTCATTTACTTCATTTCTGTTTCGAACACTTATCATTTTATTTCTTCTGGGGAGCACAAAAGGAGATATTATGCAGAATGCCCAAAACATTCTTTTCCATACAGTGAAAACAGACAGTGACTAACTATTGACTAGAATCAGAATTAGAATGAGCTATATTCTCCAAGTCTGTGCAAACACACAAGGAATGTGTTGTGGTTTTTTAGGAGCTCTTACAAACATACATGTATGACATTGAGACCAGAAAGAACGTTTAAATAAGGAAGACTGAGGGGAAATTATATATATATATAAAATATATTATTATTATTTTTTTAATAATAATAATGTGGTAGTTGGACTATTGTCCAACTATTCACTTTGGCAGTTACTTTCAAAGTTAATTTCATTGAGTGTGATACAAAACTCTAATGTTACCTGTTTCCCCCCACCAGGCTTTCCAAAAAATGGACACAAAGAAAAAGGAGGAGCAGCTGAAACTTCTCAAAGAGAAGTACGGGATAAACACAGACCCACCGAAATAGTCAACATTTTTTTTTATTTCTGTTGTTCTATTATTCTTTCTTGCACCCATATCCTTCTCACTTTACCCCTTTAAGTAATGATTTTTACCCAAAAAAATTGTACCTGTTGAAGTTGAACAGTGTTCATTACTTGGCCTGAAGTCTTGTTATATATTGACCTAATGTCTTTTTCAATTAGTTTTCTGTTAATATTGAGTAAAGTGGCATTTGTTCATCAGCATTTGTTTTATTAAATCAGTGTTTTTCTTTTTTAATATATCTGCCTGGTGTCTTATTTGCACATTTTTATTATACATGTAAACTTGTACACAGTAGTTATAATCAGCTAGATTTTTACAAATTAAAATACATAATGAACAATGTTTTGAGTGGTAAATATTTTGGATTCACATTTCATTGGTAATCAATAAAATATTGCATATAAGTTCATATACTGTATATTACTTTTTAAAAAGATACTTATTTTTTTTATATACTTTTTATATACTATATACTTATTTTTTCTGTAATTGCATTTTCAGAAACTGCATTAAAAAAAAACATTAACCTGAAATTAATTTCATTACAGTCTTAATCTTTATAGTAATACACTACATTAATAATTAAATATCTTGCGTTGGATTAGGATTTTAACTTTGTTAAATATTGTTGCCTCCATTTTTTAATGAACTTCCGTCTGACCTTAAATGAGCCAATCAGGTGAATGCGCGAGAACGAGGCGCGAGAGCAACATTCGTGGCATCTAGTTAGTATCTCCTAATTTCTTCGTTAAATTATCGGCTATAGAAGTAGTTCGTTTTCCCCGATTTTCGTGTAACTGAAACTTAGCTGTTAGCTAAAACTAATAAGTATTACGGGGTGAAAATCCATTGTTCGGTTCTTAGCCGTTAAGTTAATCCTCCTCGATCCCACACAAGAAGCCAAGATGTCGTTGGTCAACACTGAAATAAAAGCGGAATATACCCTGAAGTGGTGAGTGTTTGTCATAAAGGTTTGTTTCATATAGGCTTTATCTATTAAATGTGTGTTGATTCAAATGATCGACATAAATGGTTTTGTCCCGTTTTAAGTGTTCGCAAACTGCTAAAGGAAAGTCACAACTTTGAAACTGAGTGGTTTATTATGGAGTTTATTAAATCGAATTTACTTTACTTTTTGAGGGAGTAAGCTGAACACTGAATGTAGAAGTTTCTTTGCGTTTTGTTGCGCAAGAGACAAAATCCAGTTAACGTTACTTGCTGCGTTTTATTCACGCTGTGCTGCATCCTCCTGACAGACCTGACGCGACCTCATCTAATGTCATTTTCGGGAATTTTCAAAGGTTTGTCAAAACTGACACAGCTGACGCTAAATATGAAGTTGAAGGTTACTGTACCATTTTAAATTTATGGACCAGTGTATTTGACATGTAAGACAATACATAATTAGAGTAACTATATAATGCTCTTTTTTTGTAAGAGTATATCAGTTAATGATCCTATATGTGAATTTAATGTGTTGGCAATCAGAGGCTGCACCTGTTGCCTTTAAACTCACCTGTGAGATAAATCAGTTGACAGACTCCTTCCAACACGCTTTCTAATGTCTAATTACACTTGGGTAATTTTATACTGCGTTTTTTTCATAGCGCATCGTCCCGTTTCCTGTCCCTTAATGTTATATTTAATGCAACCTTGAAAAACATGCTTGCTTTTATACATATAAATTGTAGTCTAAAATCTTGACATTAAGTTGTCTTATATTTTTGGATGTTTCTTGTCTAGTGTTGTACAAAAAAAAAAAATTACATTTGTTTGGAAAATTTGTGTCCATTTTATGTCAACTATTTACAAAAGTACAGAGTAATGTAAGACAGTCTGTTTTTTATGGACCGGTGTTTATTCCCCCCTCCCCCTCTCTTCCTCTCTCTTTTTCTAGATACACCTAGACACTGGAGTGAAGGAGTGAATGAGTCACGGAAGGAGCCACCATGTGTTCTATTCCAGGACTCCCATCAATGGGTTCAAATGTACTCGTACTCATTACCAGAGTAAACTTAAACCCGGCATGCGTTCTGGTAGAGTTTTGGGGGAATTTTGATCAAGACCAAAAATTTGCATATCAGCAGCTGAAAAAAGAGATTCAGTACCCCAGAGAGGGTTTTTGTGAATCGGATGGAAACCCTGGTGACTTGTGCCTCGTACGAGTGTATGAAACATGGTACAGAGCCCGTATAGTGTCCAGAGATACTGACGAGTACAGCGTGTTTTTAATTGATGAAGGCAGAACGCTGCGTGCCACTGTAAACACTTTAGCATGGGGCAAAAGTGACTTTTTCTATCTTCCCCCTGAAGTTGAATTCTGTGTTCTTGCCAATGTCCTACCACTGTCTCCTGAAAACAAATGGTCAGCAATGGCCTTAGAGTTCATGAAGTCCTTCTGTGGTCGAAGAGTCAATGCCACTGTTCAAGATGTTCTTGTGCCTCATCGAACATTCCTACTTGACATTCCTTGTCTGTCCAGACAGATGTTTGAAATGGGCTTTGCAAAGAAGTTGTACAGTGATCGGTTCAAGGAGTTTGTTGCCAGATCTTTGCAGGCCAACAGTGAAACTGGAGAACCTCAGAGAATTTCTTCCATTAGGACCAAACCAATTGAGATCATTGAGCAAATAGAGAAGCAGCAGGCCTACATGTATCCAGAGCTGCAGACCGATACTGTTGAGACTGTTGTGGTCACTGAAGTAACAAGTCCATTTCGAATATTCTGTCAGCTTAAGGTTTTCTCTCAGGAGCTGAAAAAATTAACTGAACAGATAACTCAGCATTACGAGGGAAGAGTTGGATGCAACGTTGCAAGACTTGAGAATCTAGGCAGCCCGTGTGCATCAAGAGGAAGTGACGGCAAGTGGTATCGGTCTGTGCTGCAGCAGGTCATGTCTGCCAACAATGTGGTTGAAATTTTGCAGGTGGATTATGGGAAGAAACAATTTGTAAAAGTTGAGAATGTCAGACCACTTGCCCCTGAATTCTTCAGGATGCCTGTCGTAACGTATGTGTGCTCCCTTCATGGAATAGCCGACAGAGGTATTGGCTGGACAGCTTCACAAATCGATTACCTGAAATCTCTCCTGCTCAACCGCACAGTTATCGCCAAGTTTCAGTATCAAAGCCTTTCTGAAGGTGTCCACTATGTCACGTTTTACGGAGAGGAGAACACAAACATCAACAAATTGTTTGAACTGAAACAGAAATGTTCACTGGACTCTGATATGACCCTTACAGACTTTGCTGTTCAAAAGAGCCCATTATCTCAAAAGAGCAAGATTTTGGAGACAACCAAGGCCACACACATTGATGAAACCTACTCTGACCTTAAAGGGAACAAGCCAGTCTTTTTCACAGAAAGTCTCACACCTAACACTTCACATGTGGCAGTTGTACAGCATGTTGAGAGCCCTGGAAAGTTTTGGATTCAAACTCAGCGATACGCAGATGAATTCAATCAGCTAATGAATGGCCTTGGAAATCTGTACAGTGATCCAACAAGCACTGAAGGATTGATAAGAAAGCCTGTTGTTGGTCTCCTCTGTGCAGCTAAAGCCCAGGATGGTGTGTTCTATAGAGCATCTATCTATAAGGTTATTGACAAGAAAGCAGAAGTTTACTTCCTTGACTATGGCAACACAGAACTTGTTGATTGTTTCAACCTCAGACAGTTGCCTCTGAGATTTCAGCAGTTGCCTGCTGTGGCAGTAAAGTGCTCCCTCTATGGCATTAAATCCAGACTGAAACATTGGGACGAGAGGGCTACATTGTTCTTTTCGAAACTCGTTGAAGACCGAGTACTTGATTTGCACATTCAAGACAAGCATCAAGACACTCACATGGTCCAGTTAGTGGATCCGAGTTTAGATGGAGAAAATAATGTGATCCAGTTGCTGTGCAATGCAGATTTCGCAGACAGTGAAAAAAGCTTTGTGGATAATTCTACCACAAGATCTTGTGGTTTAAAAACCACACACACATCTGGTGTATTCTTGACAGGAGCTCGGCATCAAACGCCTTCCAGTTCTTCTGCCATAACAGACAGTGCATCTGCATTCAAGGAATACTTGTTTCCCATTGGAAGTTCACTGGAGGTAACTGTATCCTACATTGAGAGTCCAAATGACTTTTGGTGTCAAAAAGCCAGAAATGCAGCATGTTTAGAAGTTCTAATGCAAGACATTCAGCGTTTCTATGCTCATAGTGAATTTCAAGCATGTGAAGCAGCTTGTGTTGCCCGTCATCCTGAAACTGGGATATGGTACAGAGCCTTGGTCATTCAAAAGCACCAAACGCCTCATGTTGATGTCTTGTTCATTGACTATGGACAGACAAAGAAGGTTGCTGTTGAAGATCTTCGAAAGATCACTCCAGCATTCTTGAAGATGAAAGGACAAGCCTTTCGATGCAGTTTGTATAACCTGATCCAACCAGTTTCCCACTCAGCTTTAGACTGGAGCCCTGAAGCCACATTGCAGTTTCAAGAGTTTGTTGACACAGCAGCGTCCATAAATGTGCCCTTAAAATGCACCATATTTGCTGTAATGTATGACTCCCAGAAAGTTGTGTTCAATGTGGTAGACTTGGAGACCCCATTCCAAAGCATTTGCAATCTCCTTGTCCAAAGACGTCTAGCTGACCGTGCACCCTCTAAGAAAGCTCCTCTTCCACCCTTTCGGCTGGACACCTACTATTATTCCACACATGGCGTCAAGACTGGATGTGAAGAGGAAGTGAGTATCACCTGTGTGAAAAGTGTCACTAATTTCTTTTGCCATCTTGCCAGGAATTCGGAGGAGATTGCGAAACTTTCAAACAAGGTCAACTTCCTATGCCGTCAGCTAGAGGAAACAAAGTGTCCTCAGACTTTTGGAACAGTTTGCTTTGCAAAATACACAGATGGACTTTGGTACAGAGGCCAAATAAAGTCTACAAAACCATCAGTTGTGGTCAATTTTGTGGATTATGGTGACACATTGGAAGTAGATAAATCAGACTTGCTGCCGGTTCCAATTGAAGCAGGAGAAATTATGTCCATCGCAGTGCAGGCAATTGAATGTGGGCTCTCAGATATGCCTGAAGATGTGCCATGTGAAGTTGAAAATTGGTTTCGGAATTTTGCGGACAGTCATTGTTTCACTGCTTTGATCGTGGCAAAAGACCCAGGAGGAAAGCTTTTGGTGGAACTTTATGAGGGAAAAACTCAAGTGAATGCACTGATCAGACAGAAGTTTCACAATGAAATCCATAGAAATGAACCAAGTGCATTCAAAGGATATAGTTCAAAGAACAGAAGTGCACAAAGTGGGGCAACCCATATGAAGGAAAGTTCCAGTGGTCTAAATCGAGATTTCGGTCATCAAGTTCCGCAATCCCGTGACAGTTATGCAGCACAAGGTGATGTTGAATCAAAACAGCCACGGAGCAAGTGGGGATTCCATACAGATGGTAGACCAGAACCAAGAAGAGATTTTGAGACGTTGCATAATTCCCAGAAAAAACATGAACCACAAAGAAAGTCCAATGATAGAGCTGATGTGCGTCACCCCTGTACATCTGACAAAACTGATGGTGTTAAACCCAAGTCCGAGGCTCTTCTTAACGAATCAGCACTCCCAGTGAAAGTAATAAAACCAGGTCTAGAAGCTGAGGTATTCATCTCTCATTGCAATAGCCCTTGTAGCTTCTTTGTTCAGTTTGCAGCTGATGAGGATGACATTTATTCGCTTGTGGAGAAGTTGAATGCTGACCAATCAAGGTGCGCAAACATTGATCCCAGTGATATTCATGAGGGAGAATTGGTTTGTGCAATGTTTCCTGAAGATAACTCTTGGTACCGTGCAGCAGTAAGAGAAAACGTTGGTGACACAGTCAACGTCGAATTTGTTGACTTTGGAAACACGGCTACAATTTCTGCCTCAAAAATATGTCGTCTTGATCAATCATTTGCTTTGTTTCCTAGGTACAGCATCCACTGCTCTGTACATAAACTGAATGTTGAGAGTGGAGACCAAAAACTTGCACCCAACTTCAAACGAGTAATTGAACAAAACATTGAAAAGGTCATGTGCACATTTGTGAAAATGTCAGGGACCATTTGGGAAGTGAAACTTGATGTTAATGGTATAGTGCTCGGATCCACCTGCAGGGATGGTGCTACATCAGCAGCTGAGCTTACGACCCCAGGTGTCAAGCAGACATCTGATATTAAAGTCTGTACCCATTACAAGAACCCTGACATATCAGCTGGTCAAATAATCACTGGATACACCTCATTCATCAGGGGTCCTCAGCTCTTCTGGTGCCAGTATGTGGCAACGGACAAACTTCAAGAGATTTCAGATGCATTACAGAATGCTGGTAATGCATCAGAAAAAACTTTGAGTGAGGAGTCTCTGCCAGTTGGAAGTGCTTGCATTGCCCTTTTCACTGAAGATAATTTGTGGTATCGAGCTAAAGTTACATCTAGGGACCTTGACATTCTCTCCATTACCTTTGTAGACTATGGAAATGAGGCAAAAGTCAATATCGGTGATGTTAAGGCGCTTCCACCCGAGCTATCAGATGTGCCCCCTCAGGCATTCGACTGCCAGCTTGAAGGTTTTGATCTTTCCAAGGGTTTCTGGGCTGAAGAGGCAGATGATGTGTTCTTTGAGCTAGTTAATTACAAGCTTTTAAATATCACGGTTGAGAAAATGGGGAACTCTGAAATGCCACACTTCGTCAAGCTGGATCGCAATGGTGCTGTCATCAATGATACCATGAGAAGCTATTGGAAAAGTCAAAGTCCTGAAACACCATCTGTTGAACTCTTAAGTGGAGCAAAACTGGCGCCCACCGACGTCTCTGTGGCTGCTGAAGTTAATATTGACTCAGTAGTTATCCATGATTCAGACACTTACTATGTTGATAATGAAACCTGCACATCAGTTCTCGAAATGCAACATTCTGATCAAGAGCAGCTTGATTTACTGACAAGTACAAAAGTTGGAAATGAAGCACAGGATGACCCACTCGAGATGATTACTGAAAATGTTGCCTCACCTGATACAGTGAGTATAGTGCCCTCTGATGCACAAGAGGACCTTGAAACCATATGTGCCATGGAAGATGAACCAGTTTCAGCTTTCACAAGTCCATCAGACACAACAAACCAGCATGCTTCTGCTAAAGAGACAGACCCAGCACCCCTTCCTGTAGTTTTGCTACAGCACTCTGAGGGAGCTACATCTACTATTTCCTCAGAGAATATAGATAGCTTCTTGATGAATAACACAGATTCTCAATTATGCATTGTTGAGGGACCAGAGTCACCATCATTTGAGATCATTAAATCAGGTAAGCTTGAATGTGAATCTTTTAGAGATACAATATCCACTGTATGCAAGTGGCCTTCTTTCCTTTTAATAATTTATTTATATTTTTTAAAGACTTGGGCTATTTAAGGCGAGCAACAGAAAAGAAGCCCGTTGGGTCAGAATGTGTGATATGGTCTCATGTAAGAAGAAATTGGTGCAGAGCACGAATTTTGAAAATTTCTGAAGATGCTGCATTGGCGAGTATTTATTTCTCTTCTCATTCACACTTTTTTTTAAAGAGCTGCCTTTGTTGTTTTTCTGGTTTTGTTTTGTCTAACTTAAGATTCATCTTCAGACTTGTTTTTTTTTTTTTTTTTTCAGGTGTTGCTTGTGGAACATGATTTTGAGGTGGTAGTAGATCCTCTCAATATCTTTGAAATTCTGCCAGACAAGCCATTACAGGTGTGGAATGCTGGAGTCTATTTTTGTGTTTCTAATCAGAAAGCATTTTTTACTCATCCAGTGTTTTAATTGCAGACTTCATGCATTGAAGCTGCAGTTCGAAGTGGTAAGTTTTGTACTTTGTTATATTTTAAGAAAAAATACAATACTACTTTAATGCCTTAGAATGATTTTTTAAATTCTCTTTCCTTCATGTCTGATAATTTTTTTCACCTGAAATAAACCATTTAAGATCCTTAAACACAAAATGTTTTGTAGATGAAGTAAACAGGGAGAAACATACTGCATTGAAGATAAGTCCTTCAAAGGTAAATGGGTGTTTAACTGTGCTACATAGAATGTTTACAGCAGTTGAGAATAGAACATGGACTGTAACAACCAATTCTACCTCTTATTACACCAGGTGGAAGATACAGAATATGGAACTGTTGTCACTTCAGAGTCTGAAGAACCAAATGGTAAGTGTTTTTATACATTTGCAAAATTACTGCATCGTGTAATGCTAAGGCAGAGGAAAAAATGTATACACATTAAAATATACTATGGTGTTATTAATTGGTGGCAAAGTAGTATGTAAGTCATAAGTGCAAAGTAGTTCAAAATTGCATTTTTAATATGTCAAGGTGAAGAAACACACATTGACCAAATGGATCCAGTTGATGAACTAGCAGACCAGGTACAGTGTGATGCCGTTGTACCAATCAAAAGCAAATACAGTTGACCGATAGTAATCTGATAGCAGTGTCTCAACATGTGTTCACTTGCAGCCTCAAGCCACGGGGTGTGTATCCTGCTCCACTGTTTTGGTTGAAAATTCTGAGGGTAAGTGAGCTTACTTGATTTACCTACTTATTAAAAAGTATTGGGACCTCAATTACAAATAGTGCATTGTACACTATTAATGTACTATGATTTGTACTGTATAATGTAGGGATGTAACTATTCACTCAACTCACGATTCGATTTTTTTTTTACAAAATGAGATTTAAGACTATTTATAAATTAAATGTGTCCTTTTATTTTTGCTTGGACAAAAATGCTGCACGTTTTTTGTGAAATTGAAATATAACACTATAATAATATACTAATACAGCACTTGCATTTCTCTTTTGTTGGTTTTGATTGCTTCTATTGTCCTCATTTGAAAGTCGCTTTGGATAAAAGCGTCTGCTAAATAACAAAATTTAAATATAGGCTAATGTAAATGTAAATAACAAAACTAAATTGAAATTTTAAAACAAGCCCCAAATCAAATAAGTAACACAAATAAAAGAAATCTCTTCATATAAACAAAATACGGCTTTGTCTGTGCTCTTTCCATTTAAAATTAGAAGCAACCACTGCATTTTAATCTTGATCCAAACGAAGATGCTGCATACATGCAACATGAACAGTTTTTAATCTAAATTAGGTTATATAATTTCGAAATTTGAAGCAAAAACAGAATGATTTGACTTCAGTTTTGTGAAACTATACATAAAAAATACTTGCATGAAACTGAACTTGAATGAGACCCAGATCCATTCTCTGCAAGCAGGTGGCGCTTAAGGGGTTCCTTGGTTTCTGCTGTAAACGAAGCAGCACTGCACTTATGAACTTTAATATGCATTATACAGAGGCAAGAAGAAAAGAAAAAATACCATCTAAACTTTTCTAAAGACAGTAAGTTCCCCTCAGACATGCATTCATATAAACTACCCCTAATTGAATCGCGATTTGTTTGGCATCTCAACCGATTTGAATCATCACATATTTGAATCGATTTTCAACCGGCTCTCGGTTAATCGTTACATCCCTAGTATAATGTCTGTTTGCATTAAATGATCTTCAGTCTATTGAATCTGCATTTGAATGAATATCTATGTTCAGACAGAATGAAATATCAAGTCCATGTGAAAAGTTTTGCATACATAATGTGCGATGGGCTAGACTTATTCATTCATTAACCAAGTTTGCACGCACATGATCTTTCAAACAAAACAGAAGTGGGGGGGGAAAAAAAACATCTGTCCTGCTTTATCTTTGACTTCAGTGCAAATGATAGGGCTGTGTTTTTTGTTTTAGTTGTAGATGTGTCAGGGGAAGGTGCACAAGTGCATGATCTCGTTGAAGTACTTGGTGTAAGTACACAAATGTGACATAAGACTGTTGAGGTTTAAAACTACTTAAATCTTTTTAACCCACTCATCTTCAATTTATTTGCACTCCAGCCTGAACAGGTAGAAAGCAAGGAGCCCCAAGAGGATTTAAATACTTCAGCTGGAGAGGAAAGAGGTTACTCATCATACTTTATGGAGATATAAACTCCAAATAAACTTCATGAAAGCGTAAACTCCAATAAACTTCATGAAAGAGTAGTTGATTGTGCTATTTTATTGTAATTTGTAAAATATGACTGTTTAGAAGATGCTGCCAAGATGAGTACTGGAGTGGATTTACTGATGGATTTCCTGGCTGTGGCTCCCCATGATAAGGTGTTTCGTCTTTTCTCTCCTTTATCTTGTTAAAGACCTACACCACCCAGTGGCTGAAAATATATTCCTCTCATATCATGTTTTTGCCAAATACAGGATGTGTGTGAGACTGAGCTTGAAACGGATGACTTGCTTGAGGAGTTTAATAGTATGTCATGTTTGCATTCCATGCATTCCAATGAGTCTTTCAATTTTAACAAATATAGAATGGATGTTTAGCATCTATTAATTGTATTTATTTATTTTTATTAGATATACCTGAAGATCTTATTGTTCTTACCAGTGATGGAACGGAATCTGACACTGCATCTGATGGCACGGTATTATAAGCTTACTGTTAAATTACTCTATTCATTAACCACAAACATGTGAGGTGTTTATTGGTATTTATTGTCTGACTTTGAATACTTCAGCTTCAGGGAGATACAATTACTGCGGAAATCCATACTGATGCTGAAGAATCATCATGCAAGTCATTTAAGTGTGAATATAAATTGAAAAAGCATTAACATTCCCACTGTTTTTATTTGAAATATTAATTTCTGTTTGAAGTGCGAACTAATACAGCAGTGTGCTTCACAGGCGTACAAGAAAAGTCAGATGCATCTGATTTCACCAATGCAGAGGATTTACGTGTCACTCATCTGACCCTGAAGGTCGAGGACGCACCTGACGATGATGTAATTTTTGTTGGTGTTTTGCAAGAATCCCAGGCAGAAGTATATGAGCCGGAGAGTGAAAATGAAAAACAGAAGTTTGACTAATGTAAACATTGTAAACCTACATCAACCAAAAAGATGGTTGATGTATCCAAAGAGGCAAGTTACTTATGTAATGTGCTTCTTTTTTTTTTTTTTGTTAATCACATTAAAATTGCCAGCAGCTTGATGGTATTAAGTTGTTTTGTCTGCCTAAAACCATAAACAGTATACTAGCAACAATAAGCACTTCTGCTTATTCATAGTGGAGCTGTAATTTTGTTTCCTCCTATTACTATTCAATGGTTGCTCATTGCAGATGAAGGCTGTTTTGTTTGTTTTTCAGTTATTACACAGCCTTTCATTGTATTCCTTGCATTTTGAAACAATGTTTCTAAATTGTACTTCATCCAGGGATTTTGTTGTTTGTTCAGATGCTCTTAAATGTTTACATTTGTGGTGAAAAAGCAATTTGCTGCATTTTGTGGAAACTCGTTGAATTTTTCTTTAATAAATATGCAACTTTCGTGTAGCACTTGTATGAACATTTCTTAACAGTATGTTATTCAGACTTTGTATGTGGGGAAAAAGAAAAAGAAATACCAAAGGTGAGATATTCTGTTTAATAAACAAAATCCCATATACATATAAAGAACTTGTGCATTTTTGTGGCTTTGCTGGAAACCATCGAAATATTGAAATCCCACGTGATAGTTTTTTTTTTAACTGACCAGAAATTAGTAGTGTAAAATCGGATTATATTTTCTTACAAATCAGGAAATCGCAGGTTTTAGTTACAGATCCAGAGAGAACTATGAGGTTACTTTCTAGGTGTTAAAATCATTAGGGTGAAACAAGCAAGCTATGCCAACGATATTTCACAGTATGGTATTTCATATTTTCAAATGGTTGTCAACAGACCCCTTTTAACATCAGTCACAGAATTCATTGAACACACTGCATTGATATAAAAACCCACTTTATATAACTAAAAACATGAAGGCACACAACAAGGACGGTGAAGTGTTTAAAAAAGTTAAAGTCTATTGCACTATTGCAATGGTACCTTTCATAAGTCATCCTGTATAGAGTAGTTTTGCCGTGTTTAAAAAAAAAAAAATACGAAATGTGATTTACATCAGATCACCATCTAATCCATAGTGCAAATTCAATCGTACTCCTACACAGCAGTCAAAATTTAGTCTTTTATGAAATTTCAAAAACAGATTTTGCATAGTGATAGATTGGCCCTTTCTCAAAGGTGTGTAACCTTCTGACTCTTATTTGTTACATGTGCAAGGTTACAAAATCATTGTACGGATACACATCCATATACATTGTATTCATGTTACTCAACTAAATAGATGACTGTGGGATAGTAATATTGGTTCCTGGAATCAAGTTGTCATCTTTTCCATCAATTAAAGCATCCCACTGATTGAAGTCTATGTCCATATCTGGAAAATAAAGAGATACGTTAGATATTGCAAACAAGTTTACAGTATTACAAACACTACTGATGTAATTTTTTTGGGGAAAAAGTCAAGTTTAACAAGACTGCATTGATTTGATCAAAACAGTACAACAGTAATATTGTGATTTTTTAAAGACGATTTTAAATAACTTCTATTTCTATTTTTCTATTGAATTTTCAGCAGCCATTACTAGTCTTCAGGGTCACATGATCCTTCAGAAATCACTCTAATATGCTGATATGGTGCTCAAGAAACATTTATTCTTATCAATGTATGTTGAAAACAGTTGCCTAATCTTTTTGTGGAAACTGATGTTTTTTTCAGGATTCTTTGATGAAAGTTCAAAAGAACAGCATTTTTTAAATATAATTTTCTGTAACATCTTAACTGTATTTAACATTTGATGAATTAGATGCATCCTTGCTGAATAAACGTATTAAAACTTACTGACCCCAAACTTTTTAAATGTAGTGTAATACAAAAAAGAAAAAATGTTTTTAGAAAGTGAGCTGAGGCACACAAACCCAAAAAGGTAAATAACTCACTTAAGTGGCGTTGAAGAAAAGCCAAAGTTGCTTTGTTGGAAAGATCCAAGGCTATGTGTGGATCAATCTCTCCTTTTAGCTTCATGAGCCTTCCAATCCAGTTCCCAGTAAGAAATGTGAAATCTGGGAAGCTCTGATGGACTGTCCCTCTGCCAAAACATAGTACAATTAAATGAAGCACATTTTTCAGACTGAACTACAACTTGACTTGGAAAAAAAAAAAAAAAAATTACTGACTTGATGGTTATCATTTTTCTAGGAAAGATGGCAGAGTCCAGCTTCTTCATACGGATGATATTCCCAATCCACTGGAATTTTTCAGAGTTAATAAAAAAGATTGGCTGCTTCACTCCAGGGAAGATCTCCTCGTCCAGAGGAAACATCCAGGTGTCCAGTGCCACACCACACCTAGGAATCAACATTGATGCCAGGATGAATATTTTGTTTTTGAATTTCTTCATGGAGCTACCAACATGCTACTGTAATTAGTTTACCAAGTAAATGTGTCTTTCTTGGCTAGTTTAATTTGTTCCTGAAAAATCACCTCTGAATTTAATGCTAATGTTTTTTTATGAAATTATTCTCTCTGTGATGCCATTTAGAGTGCATGACAAGATTTCATGTAGCATGACAGCATTTATGAAAATGAATCTAAAAAAGAAAAACAGGAAACTTGCAGAGGTTTTCACAGACACCAGTGTGAAAAAAAATAAATAAAGGCCAACTGCACAAACTGAGAACATCGTTTCTCAGACAGCCTGATAAATGTTTATTATCTACCCACAAGATCTTGTAACACATTGCCTGTTATGATATGTACAAGTCTGGAACATTCTAGTCAGCTCAAAACATACTTGAATTTGACGTCCTTGCACAAACATTCGATCACCGTCGCGCCTCCAAAGGAATGTCCCATAATCGCTATTCTACACAAGTCCATGGAGTTCTGAAATGCAAGAAGGCTCATTGTCATCAGCACTCCAGAATTGCAGAATATGATTGAGCAGTTCTCAATTTTAACTAAACTCTGAGTTTAAACGAACTGTAATATTCACCTCCATTGTTGACAAATCAAAGTCACACTGTAAGACGTTCTCTACAGACTTTCCTGAATTGATGTCAAAGAGAATATCCAAGGCTCTGATGCATTCATCTGCTCTTTGCTTTACCTGAGACGTAAAAAAAAATGTATTCATTTGCATGGAACACAGACAGTTCCTTCAATGGTGCATTAGCCAGGACCACAATTCATTTCAGGAATTATGCACAAAAAAAAATGTACTGTCACTAACACTAATTACATAAAAGCATAATGATTATTGGTGGGTTTTCCATGCAAAACAACGCAACACAAACATTTTTGGCTGCAAATATCACAAAAGGGCCTGCAAATTCTAATGTGACTGACAAGCATATCTGATATTTTGGTTATCAGATGAGTAACAAGAAAGGTGATGTTCTCACTTGCTTGTTTCTTAGAGGAAACTCATTCTCGCCTGGTTTCAACGGCCTGTAGTACATCCAAACCTCCTCCAGATTATCAGACAGAGGCTTGGCTATGTCACATGATGGATGCTTTTTTGTTCCTGGCTCAGCATGTTCTCTGAAGTAGAAAGTTGCAGAAGCAGATTCATCCCTGAAATTAAAAAGTTTACATTTTAGTGAAAGAAAAATACACCAGGCAAAATACAACACATAACCATAAGTGATCTTGAGATTTTTAACAAGAGTGAGGATATTTAATGATATATAGAAGCAAAATCAAATTTCTAGTTAATGGACCCTTTTCACAGACTGTGATGACGCACTTCCAAATCGTAAATTTACCAACGTTTATCTTTTTTTTTTTTTTATATGTACATTTATAACACTATACTTTCTCTGTTTTCTTACCCGAGCATTAAATGACATAAAACTAGTTAACACTGATGCAAGAGTGTTTCAAATACAAAGATTGAGGAAGAGACAGCAAATTTGACATCTTTCTCTCTTTTGATCAATGTAATCAATCTCTCAATATTTTTTTCCTTTTTTTGGAAAGTCATTGAAACACTATTGTGGATTTTTTTCTTTTGCTATTGGGGCAAATCAGATTGCAAAAAATATATCTGTTGTAGTTTCCATTCACCACTACAGAAGTTTACTCAACTATGACAATTTGCGCTTCTGAGATCTAGTAATTAGATAAAAAATGTGTTAACTTAGTTATAAATTAGTTATATAAAAAAAATTGTGTTCCCTACAATTGCAACACTATGAAGTATTTCCATTACTACATTTAGATTTAAAGGGGTCATGCACTGAGAAATCAAAATTTTTGATCTTTTGACACGAGGTCATTGTACTATAAAAACATCCTGTAAGTTCAGTAACATCCTGAACTCAAACTTTCTCATTAGTCTAAAAACAGCTCATATTGAAGCCAGTCTGCCAAAACTATAGATAGTGGAATGTGTCACTTTATGACATAATAGTGTGGCTATATTGGATCCGACAGTAATGTCGCACCACACAACTGTGAGTAACTGTTTTATTATGTGGTCACTATTGCTTTGTCTGTTATTACAGATTGTTTGATATACTGTATAGTATTTGTGCGTTTTTAACCTTAATCACAGCAGCGTTACACAACTGTTAGCCAATCATAGCAGTGGGCGTTTACTTCCGAGTCTACAATCTGCCCTACCTATTCAAACAGAGCGTTCTGATGAGAGGGTCAAAACAGGACAGAAAATAGCCTATTACTTCTAAATTATGATGTTATTTTATATAAAAATCTTGATAACATTATAAGTGGACCTCAGAGAACAGTACAAAATAAGTAAAAAAGGCAGTTCATGACCCCTTTAATTATTTAACGCTAGTTGAATTCAGACCCTAGATTTTTAACCTGAAAGGCAGTGTTTCACCAACCATGCTGTCCTGTGTTATGTGTCAGTCCACCGGTAAACACTGTTAAGAATGTGATGACCTAGTTTATACCATTGTTTGCATTCTTCTCACACACTTTGACTATTACAACATACAAAAACTTTCACTGGTGCGGGGCAAGGAGTGTTACTGAACAGCAATTGTACAACAATCGTGTCAGTTTGTGGTAAGCAGCTATCTCTTATCTCAACGTACTGGTCCAGTTGCAAAGAAAAAAAAAGCTTTTGCAGCTAATAAATTCCAACTGAAAGCAAGCACCTGTGCTCCACAGCTGCAACAATGAAGCCCTGTGAAGCCAGTTCAACACATATGGCTGAATATAATGTCCTGAAAATACAACACACAAAAACACAGTGGCATTGTAAAACATTGAATCAAGGATTGACATCATGTTTGCTCTTGAATCTTTAAATCAAACACACCTGAAAGCTCCCAGTCCATGAGAGAAAATAATAACAGGATATTTCCCATCTGGTTTAAACGACGCATTCCAGGCTGCTGGGATTTTACAAGACCCTAATGCAAACAAACATACATAAATGTCCATAGCATGACAACAGCGGCGATGTTTTAACCACATCTCAAAGTGACAGATATGCTGAGGAAGTGGCATGGTTCGCTGACATTTTCAAAGGGCTCAGCACTCAACAGCCAAAAATGCTTACCAAAGAGGTAGTTAAAAATTCTTTCACTCAGTGCTCTGTTCATCTTCATAAAGTCTGCGAGGCCATTGAAATACTCCCTGCACGGGACCCAATCTGGCAGCTGAGGATTCTCAGATGCTTGGCATGGATAGTAGAGTCTCAAGAACGTCCCCTTGATGAAATATACATACATTTTTTAAACCTGCTGATGACACAGACAATTCAAGTACACAGAATTCAAGCGCACACTTACATGGACTGTGCGGCCCACCATCAAGTCTGTGCATCCCACTTGGTGGGGTCCTTTTCCTGGCGGGATACTCAAAGTGTTGTTGTGCCCGCTTGAATTACCCATTGTGAAAACAGCCAACCAGTTCCACTTAGGAATAAACGTTAAACCTGAAAAACAAGATATCCATACCGTCACAAGAGTTCATGACAGAGCATGACATGACATTTTTAAACAAGCGAACGTTAGTTGACTCTCTCAGCTGACACAGCTCTTGGTGCCTGACAACTTTTCGTTAACTCAGTGCTTGTTAATAACAACATTTTGGTTTATTAGTCATATGAATACTGCCTATTAGAGAAGTAGCTCATGTGAGCTCACTGTAGGCCTGTCGCAATAATCAATATATTGACTTATCGCGCAATATATGTATATGACTATATATATATATATATATATATATATATGATGTAAATATATGAAACGTAATATAACTATTTATAAGCACTATTTGTCTAATTATTATTTATTTGCTTCAGCCTCTTCTCTTACCCTGCTGGACCAATGCGCTTTTGAAAACATAAACATTTGTGGAATGATACAGAGTTCCACTGACGATGCTGATTGGGTGCATCTTAAAAGCTCTCCTGGCTCTGAGGACCATACACTCAGTGGACAATGCAGAGGTTACAAATCTCAATCACCTGAAAAGTACCTTTCTCAAAGTGGCTGCAGTTTGACCAATTTAATCACATTTTTGCCTTGTGATTTTTAGATTTAGGATATACTATGCACTTTGACACCTCCACTGGAAATGCAGAGCAGTCTGGTCTCCTTGAGTCCCGCATCCTGTATCCAAAGAGGAAGATGCAATGCCTCCAATTTTTCTACAAAATGACAGGAAGTGTAAAGGACAGGCTAGTAATTTGGGAAAAGATGGATGATGGAACAGGAACCGTGCGTAAATTAAAGAAACTCCACACGGTCTGGGGTAACAGCTTTTCTTTTTTGAACTACTAGTAGCCTACAATCTTAAAAATAAGAGTTCATTATGGGCATCTGTGGTTCCATGAAGAACCTTTAACACCCATGGAACCTTTACATTGGTTCTTTATAGTGAAAAAAAAGATTCTTTAAAAAGTCCCCCCCCCCCCCCAAAAGCTGCGTCTAAAAATGCATACTGAATAGTAGGTAGGTACTACATTTAGTTTAAATATAGTAAATAGTAAGCCATCTGAATTCGCCTACTGATTTATAAATACTGTGAATTTGGACATACTACTCAGCCACAACTTCTGTTTTTCACTTACTATATAGTATAACAATTTTATTTTAAGAACTGTTAAGAACCGAAAGGTTCTTTGGGGAACCAGAAATGACTCTTCTTTGGCATTGCTGTGAAAACCCTCCTTTGGTACCTTTATTATTAATAGTGTATACTGCAGGAAAGCTTTAAGATATGATACAAGCGAGATTGTAAAATAATTTTAAATCAACGTTCAATGTCCACTTAATCTTTTATTTATTGTGTAGCCGTATAATCAAAACAACATGATCCCTTATGTAATTGCTTATCATAAAATGAATGTGGTGACAACAAAAGGTTTTTCCTCCCCCAGCTGATGAAGACAAAACATGGAAGATTGCTCATGTGCCTATGCAAATAGGGGCAAAGTTCCGCTTTGCATTCCAGGGAGTAAGAGGAGACCCCGCTAACTCTGGAGGAGGCATATTCATCGATGACATCAGCCTGACAGAGACGCACTGCCCTGCCGCTGTCTGGCGCATCCAGAACTTCTCGAGCATCCTGGAAACAGCCGACTACAACACCGTGCTGAACAGCCCTCGTTTCTATAGCCCTGAGGGTTATGGTTTTGGCGTTCAAGTACGACCACTGTCTGGTTACTCTGATTACACGGGCCACTATACTGGTCTGTACTTCCATCTGGCCAGTGGTGACAATGACATTGTGATGCAGTGGCCTGCTGTGAACCGCCAGGCCACAATAGTGGTAATGGACCAGGATCCAGACATTAAGCTGAGGATGTCCTCTGCTCGTAGCCTCACCACTGACATGAGCACAGGTGATTTGTATTGTGAGTGTGACTAAAGTTAAAAACAAACAAACAAACAAAAACATAATTTTTTTGTCTTCCTGTTCCCTAGTCAATGGAGACAAACTAATATGGGACAATCCAAGAACTGTTGGGACCTATGACCCAAGTTGCCAGTGTTATCGAGGAGATTCAGTGGGATGGAGGAGTTTCATAAAACACTACGACTTGCGCAGACGGAATTACCTGAAAAATGATGACCTCATTATCTTTGTTGACTTTGAGGGTACATTACACTGACTGTAACATTCTGACTTAGACATTTATACTGTTATTGTCTAATGTTTTTTTTTTTATGTGTGTCTCTTTGAAGACTTAACAAGCCGAACTGTTGGGACCTATGACCCAAGTTGCCAGTGTTATCGAGGAGATTCAGTGGGATGGAGGAGTTTCATAAAACACTACGACTTGCGCAGACGGAATTACCTGAAAAATGATGACCTCATTATCTTTGTTGACTTTGAGGGTACATTACACTGACTGTAACATTCTGACTTAGACATTTATACTGTTATTGTCTAATGTTTTTTTTTTTTATGTGTGTCTCTTTGAAGACTTAACAAGCCTGATAAACAGTGAAGTTCCAGTTGCACCAAAGGTTTGAGGCCAATAAGTCTGTGCTCAGTTATGGTAAATATGGCAGTTTTATTCTTATTGAATAAAAGGACTCACATAATTAAGTACTTGTTGGTTTAACTACCACACCTTTTGATCTACCAATAATTAATTAGGAAACATCACTTGTTTGATAAATGAGTATGATACATTTTTGAAATCATATGAGATAATTGTATTTTTTATCTCTTGAAACAGGTGTCAAATTCTGAAGTCTGAAGAGAGAAAGCTGTGTGCATTGTGGAGAACGTCATTTAAACCATTTTTAAAATGGAATTATGACAGTCATACTGTGACAAGTCTGTGTTTAATATAATCAATCTGTTTTTAAGCACTCTCAATAAAGCCTTAAATTACACTCTTTTGCCAAATTGTCATTTTAATGCAGCGAATAGTAAGGTTTTGTTACATATTGCACTGGCATCTGAAGTGATACACCTACATGCAGTTGAACCTTGTTTTCTCTGTGAACTTTAATGTTAATGACATGATAATATCTTAATCTTATCTGAAATCGCCCTGATATGATATAATTGTATTTACCTATGTTTCAGGGCTTAGGTTATACATATAAGCCTTTGTACTTTAAACAAAAACTGTGGTTTACCAAATCAGTTCCACTATATTAATTTAAATACAGAAACATGTTGTTATGGCTTCATTTACATAAATGTATTATTTTCATTACACATTTTCATTTACATTTCAAGCACAATTCCTAATATTCCAATTTTTATTATAGCCTATTAAATACAACATTGCTGCTCAAATACACAGAAAAAAATGTTTCATTCATCCAATTAAAAAATTTTAGGGTAATGATTCACATCTATATTTTTTAACTTGAGCCAATGAAAAATAAATAACTTGCCCTAAGGGGGCAACATTTTCTAACATTTATTTCAGTGTATGGACTAATTAAGTTTAAATTATACCTTGTGCTTCGTTGCTCATCAAATGATATGATTGACTCTTTTGTAACATTGTAACCCTAACCATTCTGACTGATTTAACTCCTGATACTGTTGACATAAAGAGGGATACAGATAAAAAAGATAAAGATAGAGAAGAGCTAAAAAAGATAAAGAAGAGCTGATGCATGCAGTATACAGACACATCACTATACACATGACAGGCCAGTAACTAACACCATCCACGTGTGTCACTTCACCTGGTAATTGTCTCTAGTTTTCAGATCAAAGTTCCACTCCAGTTCTGACTTTATTGATATGTTTGTATAAGTGCGTTAAACCCTTTTCTCGTCTCTCGGAGTTAACATGGACTCCGTGTGGAGAATCATTCCCTTCATAGTACTTCTCATGCTCAAGGTATTTCAAACTTCATTAATTAATGATCTATTTTAAATGAAAAACAGATGAACTGTGATTGAACAGATTGAACTATGGTAAAGCAAACACATATGAATCTAATCTATAATCACTCTACCTTGCAGGCGCATGCCCTTCCAACTCAGTATGGTACTACACTTTGGACATTTTAATGATCTTGTTAATTTAAATGTTATCTATAGTATTTGTAGAGACTCTTACAGATATTTATGCTTTATTAAATGTTAGGTGAGGATGCAGATGCAGGTGAATTACGGGAGGACATTCTTGAAATCAATTTAGGTCAGTAAAAATGTATTTGCATACTAAAAGTAGCAAAGCCAACAGTTTGCCTTAAACTATATATGCTTTACATAAGTATACTCTATGTATTAAAATCCATATTATACATTGTATTTGTCAGTTCAATAAGATAAGATTTTATACATTCAGATTTCCAAAGAGATTTGTTTGAGGGAGATATTGCTGGAGATGTAAGTCTTTCCTTTCAAAACAAAAATCCATTGTTCAAATCTCTACTGCCTTTTGTTTTTATTTTATCATATTTACTATTCAGTCTCATCGTCACTATTTTGATCATTCCTAAAATGAATTCTTATCTCCCAGCCACGCAGAAATGCAATATTAGATGAAAAAGCAAGATGGGAGTTTCCCATTCCATACATCCTTACAGATAGTTTGGGTGAGATTCTTTTCTATTGCAGCAAATGCCAAATCAACAAACTGATTTCCAAGATGAGAAAATTCATAAAGCTTCACTTGTTTAGATCTTAATGCAAAAGGAGTGATCCTTCAAGCATTTGAAATGTATCGTCTTAAGTCTTGTGTGGACTTTAAGCCCTATGAAGGAGAGAGCACCTACATTTCTTTCACAAAGCTGGATGGGTAAGTAAAATTCAGCCTTTCTGATATGTCATGGAAGTTGGAGTGTCACATTTTTAATATTACATATTTCTTTGTTTTGTCATGGTTACAGATGTTGGTCATATGTCGGAGATTTAAAGACGGGGCAAAACGTCTCTATAGGGGACAGATGTGACACCAAGGCCATTGTAGAACATGAACTTCTTCATGCACTGGGTTTCTACCATGAGCAGTCTCGTTCAGACAGGGATGACTATGTTCAAATCTGGTGGGATCAGATCATTCCAGGTTATTTGTATCTATTATAATAAACTCTCTTTTCATATTTTGGTTGCTCATTGTAGCTCATGCAGATTTGTGAATTGCATTGCAAAATTATGGAGGAAGGATGAAAAATATGTAATGCCACTTTTCTATTGTCACCCACATTTGTGCAGGAAAGGAGCACAATTTCAATAAGTATGAGGATGATTTTATAACCGACTTAAACACGCCCTATGATTATGAGTCCATCATGCACTACAGGCCTCTGTCTTTCAACAAGGACCCTGATATTCCCACCATAACCACCACCATCCCTGCCTTCAATAACATAATAGGACAGCGCTTAGACTTCAGTGCTCTTGATCTGGAAAGACTGAATCGCATGTATGAATGCAGTAAGTTAGAAAATGCAACAACTACCTCTTACAAACATGAACATATTTTGTGCATGTCTGAAAAGCAAATAAAACAAACATTCCATACTTGCAGTATTGCCATATCGACTTGGTTTATTTCAGGTGCATCCCTCACTCTTCTGGATCAATGTGCCTTTGAGCAGATCAACATTTGTGGAATGATTCAGTATGATGAGGATGATGCTGACTGGGTCCAGACTTTGAGCTCTACAGATGTAAAAGACCACACACTTGGAGGACAATGCAGAGGTAAGGAGACACTTTGAGAATTTCAGTTGAAGTTACTTAAATTTAGTTTAAAGAATAAATCATTGTTAGGGCTTAACAATAAGGATTTGTAAAATATATATTGCATGAAGTTGGCACCAATAAATTCATAAACACATTTTTGATGGAAATTACCTTACATGGTGTAAAATATAACAGATTTTTCAAAATAATTTTCTAGTCTAACCGACATTTCCAAGACCATCACAAGTTACTCTTGCAATTTAAATTCTCTTCTGTTTTAGCAAACTAGTTAGCATTATTTTATTTTTATTTAAATAAGCACAATTTGACAACAATATACAATATATTAAAAGTCCAAATGTTTTTTAAAGCCATTAAAGCCATTTTGCATAAACAATATGATTCGTTGTTATTAGATGCAGGCTATTATATGAAATTTGACACTGCTAACAAAGATAAGGGACACAGTGCTTTGCTGGAGTCACGGATTCTTTACCCCAAGAGGAACCAGCAGTGTCTTGAGTTCTTCTACAGGATGAGTGGAGACCCTGGTGACCAGCTTATCATTTGGGTCAGAAGGGATGATGGGTCCGGAAATGTTCGCAAAGTCAGCAAAGTTTATACATTCACAGGTCAGTTATAATGCAACATATAGACCCTATGTAGCCCCGCCCCTTTTCAGCAGTCCTCCGCAAACATACAGTACAGTATACTTGCATATGGAGCTATATATCTTACTACCGTATAGGCCTAGGATCAGCTGCTTGATTGCATTATCCTCTGAAAATATAAACTATATAACAACGCCCAGCTCTAATCTGCTGAATGTGACTGTAAGGCATGAAGATAATCATGATTTTCTGTAAAGCTGCTTTGAACAATGTGTACTATGAGAGGTACTATATAAATACATTTGACTTAACTATTGACTGCTGACGAACGACTCAAAATATCTCTTCTGATATCACCAACGGAATATAGACACTATGTATTATATATTGAATACTGTGCGTCTTTTTGATTTCTTCAGGGGATGGGGACGAGTCATGGAAAATTGCACACGTCACTCTAAATGTTGAGGAAAAGTTCCGGTATTTTTTCCAGGGTATTGTTGGCTCCAACAAAACATCAGGAGGGATCTTTGTGGATGACATTACTCTGACTGAAACATTGTGCCCAAATGCTGTCTGGAGGATCCAGAACTTCACCAACCTCCTTAAATCTGTCCCACATGGTGAAAGAGTTCAGAGTTCCCGTTTTTACCACTCTGAGGGTTACGCTTATGGAATTAATGTTTATCCAAATGGCAGGAAAAACTCATCCGAAGACTTTGTTGGAATCACATTTCACCTCTTTACTGGTGAGAATGATGCAGTATTAGAATGGCCTGCAGAGAATCGGCAAGTCACTGTATCGGTTATGGACCAAAATCCAGACACAACACTTCAAATGTCTAACAGCAGAAGCTTCACCACTGGTGCGTCTATCGATCTATCTATCTATCTATCTATCTGTCTATCTATCTATCTATCTATCTATCTGTCTATCTATCTATCTATCTATCTATCCCTCCGTTATATATTCCACTTTGATATCACTTTGCAGGACTTAAGGATTTATGATTTTTGAATGATTTAATGAAACCCATTGAACCACTCACTTAGATGCTGACTCGCGGTGGAGTAAACCATCTTCATTTGAACAATGGGATGAAAGTTGCTTTTGCTACAGAGGTCCAGAGTTTGGTTGGGGCACATTCATCTCGCACGATCAGCTCCGCAGGAGAGACTTCCTCAAGAACGACGACCTGATCATCACTGTTAATTTTGATGGTGAGAATCTTCTTTAATGGAGATGTCAGAAAATCTGAATATAGTGTGAAACTGTTTCACCCTTCCCCATAATTACTACTGTATATTGTGATAAATATATTTGCTAATTGTTAAAAGTGTGTTCTTTTACAACCAGATTTGGCACATCTTTTAAAATCAGATGTTCCAATCAAAGCTGACCTCTCAAGCGACCCTCAATCTGTAGAAGAAAGCTATGACAGACCAAAAGTCCGGCAGCCACGAGCGATCAGTGACCCATGTCAGCCAAACCCCTGCCATAATGGAGGAGCGTGTGCCGTACATCAGGGGAAAGCAACTTGCAGGTTAGTGCACCTAAATCTGACTGTTATCTCAACTTATTTCAATATAAAACCACAGTTTGTTGTTTAAGAAGTGTGTACCACTTGGGATGAACGAGTTGAATCACCTGGTTGCATCAGGAAGGTCATTTGGCGTAAAACTTGTGCCAAACAATTCCACTGTGGCGATCCCTAACAGGAGCAGCCAAAGGATAAAGACAGAGTTTGTTGTTTAAGAATAAAAAATTGCTTGTGTTTGTGTGACTTATATGGTGACAGTTATATGCATTCTGCAGGTGTGTCTCTGGACAGGCCATTGTGTACACAGGAGACACCTGTGAGAAACAGCACATTGATGGAGGAATTCTGGGAGTTCTGATCGGTGGTGCTGCAGGAACTATAGCTCTTACTGTCGCCATTATAGCTGTGATCTACAGGCAGAACTAAACCGTCATCATATTTGACGTCTGAATAACATCACTCTTTGATAAGCAAAGTATTTTATTGATGAATCATCTTACAATAAACATCTTTATTAACAATCTTATCTCTCTATTTTCCATATCCCTTTACAAGAAACAAGGAAATAGGTCTAACAAGAGAAAAAAAAAAAAAAATATGTCAAGCTCAAGAAGAGTGCTTAGGATGTGTTAAATTAACTTTGGTTCTTCAGATATTTAGTCAGAATTACTAAATAGTACACAGAAGTTGATGTCATAGTTCCTTATGTTTTGCAAAATAGAAGCAGAGCTAAAACTAATCAGCTTACAACCAAGGTAGGTGACCACTTTTTACATTGCACGTGGAGAGACATCTTTATCGGACGTGTAGAAGAGTGTTAAATAAAAGACAACAACAATCAGGGTAGAAAACTACAGATAATTGCTACATATATACAGCAGCACTTTTATTGTTCTTTTAAAAACACAATTATGAACATCTATTTTTTTTTCCCCGTATCTGTTTCTCACTGTTTGTTCCTAATGTTATTCAGTAAATAAAAAGGGATGACCACAGCCTACACTTTGTTCCACAGATGCTAAGTCTTTTAAAGTACAATAAGTACTTTTAGGTCTTCACCAAACAGATGCGCTCCCTCTCCTATTTTTGCTGCTGCTGTGGGTTCAGAGGTGGATCAATATCCTGTAATTTTTAACATGTTCCTGCAATGCAAATTGGAAACAGAAAATTTATTAACGAAATTTCTTAAGAATTTGTATGGTCTTCTGTAGAGATGCCTTTGAAGTTGTTTAATAATTGATGAACACTGACTCTGTTATGGAAGTGAATCGGCTTTAAAACGGTTGCAATGACCACCACCATGGAAAACACATTCACCAGCACGATGGTCCCGACTGGGAAGAGAAATGCGTGGATGGATCCCTGCATGGCTGACTGATAGGTAAGCCAGCACGTTTTAGAGCTGTAGTATGGGATGTCACTTGCTTGGTCGTAGTACACGTATGTAACAGCCACAGTCACTGTCGGACAAACGTAGCCAATGGTGAATCCGAGGATCATGTACATCTTTTTCCCAGTATGGCTGAAGACGAAAATTAGCTGGTGGACCAACATGACGCTCAGACACAGCATCCAAAAGAACATTGCAAGGAAGAAGTAATGCTTCGCCACCACCAAAACCAGGCACATGGTTTCATTTAGGATTGATGGGAAGAAAAATAGGCGTGAGAAAGAGAATCACTTTGATGATGCTTTTCGCCGCATCTTTGTCTCCCTTTTTGTTGCTCTCAGCTCCAGACGGCTTTAAAACGGTTGCAATGACCACCACCATGGAAAACACATTCACCAGCACGATGGTCCCGACTGGGAAGAGAAATGCATGGATGGATCCCTGCATGGCTGACTGATAGGTAAGCCAGCAAGTTTTAGAGCTGTAGTATGGGATGTCACTTGCTTGGTCGTAGTACACGTATGTAACAGCAACAGTCACTGTCATGATGCTTTTCGCCGCATCTTTGTCTCCCTTTTTGTTGCTCTCAGCTCCAGATGGCTTTAAAACGGTTGCAATGACCACCATCATGGAAAACATGTTCACCAGAATGATGGTCCCGACTGGGAAGAGAAACGCGTGGATGGATCCCTGCATTGCTGACTGATAGGTAAGCCAGCAAGTTTTGGAGCTGTAGTACGGAATGTCACTTGCTTGGTCATAGTACACGTATGTAACAGCCACAGTCACTGTCGGACAAACGTAGCCAATGGTGAATCCGAGGATCATGTACATCTTTTTCCCAGTATGGCTGAAGACGAAAATTAGCTGGTGGACCAACATGACGCTCAGACACAGCATCCAAAAGAACATCGCAAGGAAGAAGTAATGCCTCGCCACCACCAAAACCAGGCACATGGTTTCATTTAGGATTGATGGGAAGGAGGAAGCTAAGAAGCTGCAGTCGGCCAAAAGCAGACACAGAGAGATGTTGAGGAGAGCAGTGTGCCGGAAGTGGGAGAGGCTGGATTTGACTACGGCACTCCAGACCAAACACTCGATGATGATGTAGACAATGAGAGAGCATATGGAGACTCCCAGTCCGACGTACGTGAGCTGATCTAGAAAAGGCATGCTTACTGAATGCTTAGACATGAGCATGGAGAAGGAGGTGAGATGGTTGCATTCACAGGAGGCAAGGTTCCCGGGGCCTTTAACGAATTCGCAGCCATCATCTGACCATCTTTCCTCAGTGACGTTCCAGAACACGCAGGTCATCTTGGCACTGCTGCCCTGTTCATTTGGAAAAGCCAGTTTGATGTTCACTGACGGCTGAGTGTTGTTCTCAACTGTGCTGGATACGACTATGCTAGGAAATGATGCATCCTCATAGCCCAGTTTTGGCAGGCGGTTGGCCAAGCTCTGTAATCCTACTGTTTTCACCATATCTGCTGTTGCATTCAGCTCAACGTCCACATTGAAAACGGTTCTGTTGCAAGTGCTGCCGCTGCGGCAGACCTGAAGCTGAATGTTTGAGGAGTTGTAGCCCTCACTGGCATTTATTCGGATGCTTTTCACGAGGCCTTCAACGGATGACAGATATTGTGAGGCCAGTGAATTGCTCTCTTCCTTGTCTCCCACTTCCCAGGTTACGTTCAGCATGCTGCTGGCTGAGTCGATGAAATCCTATAAGAGAACAGATTTTTTACTGTAACTGGTAACTGCAAATATGTTAACCATTTTGATAATGTTAGAGCCTGAGCTGCATTTCAGACTGTAACATGATGAAATGATATTGATTTAATATACTGTATAAATAAATTTTTTTAAATTATTTCATTCTATATATATATATATGTATACAAAAGTGAGTGAAATGGTTGAAATGCTTACTGCAAGAAGGTTCTCGCCTAGTGGCATGTTTACTGATGCCTTGTTCATAGTTTCGAAAACAGAAACCGCAGTCTTGACATCACCAAAAGTGTTCTCACCCTCTTCAGCTGTGTTATTTTTCAAGCTCTGAAAGATAAACTGAGCGCCTTCTTGTGTTGCTCCAAGTCCTTTTTCAAAATCCTGGAGAGAGATAAAAATTAGACATTTCCACATTACAGGCACAGTTCAGATGCCATAGTTATGTCTTCAAGTTTTAAGTCACTCAGCATCAGTCACCGCTTCTAGATTTGCATACCTTTGCTTGCAAAGCTACACTATTCAGGACTGCTTTAACACACAGAGAGACTTCTTCCCCCCATATTTTTCCAATGCATTTGCGTTTCATTAAGCCCTGTCTCCCTGTCGCAGTGCAATCTATAATGGCGGTTTCATTATTCTTTGTTTTTGGCCATTTTCTCTCTTCAATTTCTTCCTCTGCACAAAACAGGTCACTGGCTATAAAAACAAACAAACAAACAAATGAATCATCCGAACATTCGGTTTTTACTTTACCAATCACCGAGGGGTTTTGTACAATGGCATACATTTGCATTAGTAGAACAAGACTTTCAGTACTTACGGTAAATGATTGCTACTCTTATTGTGCGATTTCGCAGCTGATTCAAAGAGTTCTCTAAAGTACAACTGGCCTCAAGTGAACTTGGTTTGCCTTCTGCCAGACATTCAACAGTGAATTCTGTTGTGTACTTGACTATTCCATTGTGTTCTGCAAAAAATGGGTAGCATTTTTATCTGTGTTCGCTTCCAGTTATGGATAAGTACAATATTCAGGTAACATATGTAACAAAGGTATCTTAAAAATGTATGGATCTCATAAAATTAGATCATGTCATGTAAATGTTGTTTATCACATGTGGATATGCTCAAGTTTGACAACCATAAAGTGTCCAAGTTATTACTATTTATTACTTATTACTATTTATTTCGTTATTTATTATTTTTTATTATTTTACAGTAGCCTATAGTTATATATTGTATCATTAAAACCAATGTCTTTTTTATTTTGACTTTTTTTTCTGATGAAATGACATTCATTCATTTTAAAGTGTGACATATCTAACTCCTTTTTGGGGCCACTGCAAGGCACATTTTTGAAGTTTGCACTTCATGAATGAGGAATTTCATTAGAGCTAAAACACATCTTAACAATGCTTGACTTGGAACATGATTACATTTGATCACACTTAATTATAAAAACGGTCAATTATATATGTTTACATAAAAATAATATAAACCTTGTGCGACTTGCAGATTCAATTGATTATTTGCTCTATAAAGATAATAAAAAGTCAGCTTCACGTTCCATCGAATGAGAGATTTATAATATAATTATAGCCTTACCTTCTTTAATTGGAGCAATTTCAATATTTCCGAGTTTTAGTATGGCTTTGTAGGTTTCAGTGCTGTTTTCAATGGAACATGAGATGCTAACTTTGGTGGATGATGATTCAGAACAATCTGCAGTTTGTGGATTGCTTGTCACATTAATGACCTCTGGCAGCAATGCAATTTGAATAGGCGCTATGGCCATGTGGGCTATGTTCCCAGAGACAAAAAGGCAGCTGTATATTCCTGGAATATCAAGAAAACGATAAATTAGCACAGCATGTCACAATATAGTAAATGGAATCCTGCTTTATTCATATGATTGCATTCAACACACCTGACCAGTATCCACTTGTCTTCAGCAGTGCGACTGTTGAGAGTTCTGTACAAGTATCTGACAGCTGCACTTCACTCCCTGGTCCCAGAATCAATGGCTCCTCATCCCCTCTGGACATCTGCCACACGCACTTGCTCATAACTTCGATACTGGTACAGTTCAGTTGTTGTCTTGAATTATAACACACTTTTCCTGTAGGTGCCTCCATGTATACCATGCCTGTAAATTATAAGAAAATACTGTGGTGGTAAAAATGTGGGTAGGAATGGCTGGATAGATTGAACAAGTGACCAAAAATACTGGTGGCAGTGTTTTACCTAGAGACTTAACACTGAGACTGTAAATGGTTGGATCCGTCAACAGCATAGAAATGATGCTTTGAACTTTGGGGGTGGCAAACACAGAACTAAGAGACACTGTGAAATTGTGAGCGTACGTATTTAACCCTGTGTGACTGTGTGACAAAAGAGAAGAAACATGACGTTCTTGGTTAGAAATGATTGTAGATGGCATCAAAGAAGAAATGAAAATAATAAAGAGTATTCCAAGTCTTTATTACTTGATTTAATTTCAGCTAAAAATGTCAAATAAAATGAAAGGAATAATAGGAAGAATTTCTCACATGGTGCTTTGGACAATCAGTGAGTTGAAGGCATTTAGCACATTAAAAGAACTCAGCAGCTGAAAAGCAAATGTGTTAGGATGATGAGTAAGAGCTTTGTCATAAATAAATAAATAAATAGCTGCTCTGTATTTTTAGGATTACATAATCTTTTCACTTCAGAAATATCATATTACTTTATTACATGGCTCTCTCTCTCTCTACTTGACTCTGTTTAGTCAGTTGTGCCATCCAGCACTTCACAATACTAGACAAAATCATGTGTAACTGGTGCTACTTTTATGTCTTTCATATGGACCCTTTTTTTGTATTTTCATTTTTTTTTTTTTACTTTTGCATAAAATGACAAAAAATAGTTAACATTGATGTGAGTTTTTTTTAAAAAATACAGATTATGTGGAAGTGACAGTAAATCTGACATCAATATCTCTCTATTTTTTCCCTCTTTTTGAAAGTTGTGAAAACACTATTGTGGGGTTTTTCTTTTGCTATTTGTGACCCTGGACCACAAAACCAGTCATAAGGGTAAGTTTTTCAAAATTGAGATTTATACATCATCTGAAAGCTAAATAAATACGCTTTCCATTGATGTATGGTTTGTTAGGATAGGACAATATTTGGCCGAAATACAGCTATTTGAAAATCTGGAATCTGAGGGTGCAAAAAAATCAAAATATTGAGAAAATCTTCTTTAAAGTTGTCCAAATGAAGTTCTTAGCAATGCATATTACTAAACAAAAATTAAGTTTTAATATATTTACAGTAGCAAATTTACAAAATATCTTCATGGAACATGATCTTTACTTAATATCCTAATGATTTTTGGCATAAAAGAAAAATCTATAATTTTGACACATACAATGTATTTTTGGCTATTGCTTCAAATATACCCCAGCGACTTAAGACTGGGGTTGTGGTCCAGGGAAACTTCTGCTGCTGAGAAACCCAGAATTGTGAAAAAGGTACATTGCACTTTTCTTTTTTTCCCTGCAGACTCTTTTGTTTTGTTTTGTTTTGTGTTATTGGGCAGGGCTTGGCAATCTGGGCAAATCAGAAGCAATTCTCCTTTTTGTATTAAAATTCTTGGTAACACATTAGGTGTGTCCCAATTCACATACGAATGTGTGATTTTGTGCCGTTTTGTAGTATAAATAGTGTGAGTAGTGTGTTCACATTGAAAATTCCAAAAAGAAAAAAGGCACTTTAAATACCTGGATGATGGACTTAAATAACCGAAAAAGCCAAGTGTGGAATGTTGGACACTTCATGCACTCAGCTGTCGCAACTTTAATTACGAAGGGGATGGGGCTATCAGACTCCAATGTTGAATGACAAAATAAACTTATATAAAACAACATGGTTGACTGCATAGTGCATAAGTACAAACTGTGTAAGTGCATAGCCATAGTGTATAGTACTTCATTTGGGACACAGCTTTAATTTTAAGGATCAATTTTTACTATTTACTAGCATGCATATTACTAGCATATTGGCTGTTTATTAGTTAAAGCACATATTTATGCCTTATTCTGCATGACCATATTTTAGATCCCTTAATTCTAGCCCATACCTAAATTTAACACCTTACTATTAATAAGCAGCAAATTAGGAGTTTATTGAGGCAAAGCGTAGTTAATAGTTAGCTAATAGTGAAAATTGGGCCTAAAATGTGACCAAATTCTTTAAATTAATTAAAATGAACCCACTATATACAACTGACCCCAGACCAATTTAATCCATTAAACACTCATCAATTTACCAGATCAGAGCCATCTGCTGGCGAACCATCAGAATGTTGAAATGTTTCGAAACCAAGTTTCAAAACAGTATGACATAACAATGCCTCATTTGAAGAAATCACATGGCTTGGCGAGTTTAACACAAGCTCCGTACCACTGAATCGAAACAAAAAATGTTACTAGGCCATTTGTACTGTATCTTTTAGTAAACTGCTGTAATTTTAGTGGAAGCCTTAAGATAGCATACAACAAAAATGATTAACTAATTTCACTAATATCATCTCAAATCAACATTTAGGTTCCATGTCTTTATTTATGTGGTGTGTAGCCATGTAATAAGCAGGATAATGTACGGTCTTTGGGTCTGTCATCATTGCAAAATAAATCCCTATGTGTCAGTGTCTTGACCACTGTGTGGGTTTTTATTTTGCTATAGTGAACAGCTGACTGTACATGATCTCTTACATATTTAATATTATATTATTAATTTCCGTAGCTGCTTACAGATAGCATTTCACAACGATTTATCACTTCAGTTTTCAGATGTACACGTACCATGGTTTTGACATCTGAGGAGCTCCCAGTGAGCATACCAATGAGTGAAACTGTAAGATCGCAGCAGTGAAACAATCATAAATGTTGTCCAGAATTTCACGTGTGCAAATTATGAACTGACTTTAACCTAAATTTGAACTACTTTTGACAACTTACCGTTCACTTTGGGCAGACACAGAGGTGTGTAGTGTGATACATTTGCCACACATTTTTCCACATTGCAGCATTTATTTACATTGTCACACACAAGATTGCTCCAAACATAGTCTGGTCCACACCAGCATGTTGAATTTTGGCCAATTATCTCACACTCTACAACAACATATATTAACACAATAAATTTACAGCATATTTATTCTGTAAATGAAATGTAATCTGTAAAACTGGTACTTTTTATGCATGTAATTCTTATGCATAAAAGCCTAATCCTATTCCTTTTTAATGTTCATTAATGTCTATCCTGAACATTTTTGATACAGATAGACTTGTGAATTAAAACAGAATAAAAGCGTTGTCAGAAAGAATAAACTATTACTCTCATCATGGTAGATTTAACTTACCTGCTGCTATTTCAGCGTTTGTGATAGTTACCCCTGTTGTATCCAGAACAGTCCCTATAAGTCCAGGCAGATGGACTGCGACATTTAAAGTTTTATTCCCCTCAATCATGACCTCTGCCCAATGGGTCACCTCTGCGGACCCTGAAAACAGATCAATTGTAAAATTATAAATCTGCTGCATGTTTTACTTGTGTGTGATATAACTCTGTATAGTTTGTGGATTTTAAAACTAGATTGTGGAAAGGACCGTGTCTGGTCAAATGAAAACTTACCCACATATGAAGGCTGTTGTGTAACAGAAGAAGAAAATAGTCAGTACTTGTGTTCTGCTTCTGCTTTTTAGTCATAAGCAAATGATCATGTGTAACAGCAAGAATGGAATTCTTACAGTATGTATTAGAAAACATACAGAAAATACTGTAAGGCGTTGACAATACATGAATTTGCAGCACATAGGTGATGACTGTGGTGTTTAAAAATGTATTCAATGGCATAATCATCAGTCAGAGCAGTATGTGGTACAGTATGTGACAGTCAGGCAATTATTATTGATGATTTGTATTATTCAGGATAAAATCTGTTGTCTTGTATACTGCCTTTATGAACTTACTTGGCTAAACACGAATAGTGCCGCAAAAAGCAGCATTCCTGCACCAGGGAGTGTCTTGATCCTAAGGAGGTTGCATTGAATTTTTATTAAAATAGTCACAAACGTAGTCCTCTGAAAGAAACTTACAAGTGAAACCTTTCTCTGAACTTAAGTGAAATTGTTCACAAAATATCTATTAATAAAAATGTGAACTATTTTATATTATAATACTATAAACTGAGGCATGTAATCTCTGGCTTATAAACCTCATCAAATTGCAAAAAACACAACTTCACCAAAGCTAAATGCTGCCTTCAAAAACACCAGCAAAATACATTCACATGGGACATTTTTTTTTTCAATAATTGTCACATAAACTGAACAAAGATCTCACATATCAAGAAACAAAATTATGATATATCGTTTGAAGATCCAAAATAAAACCCATAAATTCAAAGGATTTAATTTATTGAATCCAAATGACACAATGAGGATTAAAAAGATCAACATATATTGTAAGATGAGAGTATATATCTATTGTAAAATGAGATTTTATTTTTTTAAATAAGAGCCTTAATATTCTTATTTAACTGCTTTGCTATAAAAATATAAACTAAAGATTATATGAACAAAAATACTGACCTTACAGTCTGCATTTTAAAAGAGATGATCAGCAAGTTTTAAGCAATATTATCTGTCATAACAACATGTTCCCTGTGAAGAACAAGTTTCCAGAGTGAAAGGTGGTGCTGAATGAGAATTAAGGAAAGTTGACGAATGCAGTGGGGCTGGCAAAAGCTAATTTACAAAGCTCTCTCTTACATTTGCATTTTACATTCCCCAAGTCCATAGGCCACCTGGATAAATTAGCACACAATAGTCATTGCTTCAGACTTTCCATTGAGATTTGGCTAACAAATGTAGCTCAGAGCTGCATGCTTTGTCCAATTATGTTTGCTAGATTGCCATTTGTGGCTGATTTAGATAAATCATTTTCTGCTGTACTTTTAGAAATAAGACTTTTAGAAGTTCTGCTGTTTCTGAATGTCGAATACCAGGTGGCTGGTGTAAGAAATTGTTCCAATTCAAGCTTCTAAATCGTGTGATAAATAAAGATACAAGACACAATTCAAATTAACTGTCAGTTTATTGAAAATGAACTCAAAATGGCCATTTCAGTCCATGGAAGTAAAATCCTACTTCCAATCTGAAAGATTATATTTGTTCTCAGATCAAGGGGAAATATAATTTCCATATATTAAACTTACTATATCTTCTTTCATTTGTTGTTTTAAACCTCCAGTGATGTGGTTATGTTTCCCCGTTGTGGTGACCACTACCGCATCCAGCTCATCTAACCCACATATGACTATGGTAATATGTGGTAACACACAGGATCTCCACTGACCGTGTTTATTCAGCATGAGGTGAAAACACTGAGCCTCATTATTTGGCTGTTGTGGAGAACATGAATATGGACAGTTGTGTAATGTTATGAAACGACAGATTAAAAATGTACAATGATTATTAGTTAATTAAAAGCATTATAATCAACATGCATCACTGTTAATGTGTATGGTTTTCATCCCACACAATACAAACTCAAATCAAACTACTGTATTATTTACATCATACATTCTGTGTCCAAATACAACTATAGAGATTCAAAAGGTTTGTTTTCTCATCAAAAAGATACTGTAAACATGACTACTGTAAGTACTGATTACACTACAGTAAACATGCATTAATTTAGTAGAACATGTAATGAAAGTAAAGGCTTTAAGAACAATTTATTGTTAGGGAACACACTTGCAAATCAGTGCCTTATTTTCTTCAAACGTATTTGTTTGTTAAATAAGCATCCATGGAAATGTATCTGTTTTGCATGCTCATTCAAAATGACAAAACATGCCCATAAAGGTTAGTAATTCCATTCAAGAAACCATGTAAAATGTAAGATGGTATTTTGTCCTATCATTTGTTTATTTCCTATTGATTTATCCTATTCTATTTATAATATTCAAAGGCAATGTAGCATTCCATTCAAAGCTGCAACATTGTGTGAGGTGAAGCTGAATAAGAATGTTTCAGTGTTTACCATAGCAATAGCTTGTATGTTAAAGAATAAGAATAGGAACAGTGCATGTAAAGAAATCAACTTAAAGGGGTCATATGACGTTGCTAAAAAAGAACATTATTTTGTGTATTTGGTGTAATGCAGTGTGTTTATGCGGTTTAAGGTTAAAAAAACACATTATTTTCCACATAATGTACATTATTGTTGCTCCTCTATGCCCCGCCTTTCTGAAACGCGTCGATTTTTTGCAAAGCTCATCTTTCTGAAAAGCGAGGTGTACGCTGATTGGCCAGCTATCTAGTGCGCTGTGATTGGCCGAATTCCTCAAGCGTGTGACGGAAATGTTATGCCCCTTACCAGACTGTCATGTTGTGTCCTGGCGCGACGAGACAAAAACAATAAAACCCAATATAAACAAGGCATTTTTTGCATCCAGTGGGGACATAATTACTGATTATAATGACTTATACTGTCTTTTTACACGTTGCGTTGTGTATCGCGCCGCGTAAACATAAAACCATGTCTGCATTTGTGATCGGAGAAACGACAAACAACAAGCGCTACTCTACACTGCCCAAAACTCGCATTTGAATCATCAGTGGCAAATTCTTTAAATATAAAAACGTACCGTTTCACACAGGCTGTGAGTCAGAAGCGCCAGATTGTCCTTGCAAAGTTGGAATTGCCCCACTTTATAGAAACAGACACCGGCATTGTAGGCTAGTACTGTCACATAAACCCCAAACTCTCAGCTAACTCTCATGCTTATTGGTGTCCGTTGGTAAATTCAGTCAACTCAAGAGTGTTCACGATCAACATAATAAAGAAAAAAATTTAGATGACTAACTTGTAAGACTAGTCTAAGCTGTTTTTGGAATCGACTACAGGAGTCATCAAGCAAATGGACTGTAAGTCCATAAAGATTTTTTTTTTTCTTCTGTTTAATGGAAATTTACATTCTTGTTGTGCAATTATTTTTAAATTATCTTTTAATCTTTAATCAGTTTTCTATTACTGTAAACAATAATTATTTTGTGTTTGATGATATATTCAGTTAAAAATAAAGACTGACTGAACTAAAAAAAAACAAAACCTGTGCTATCATTGAAAAAATATGGCTATATTTGTTTATTTTTAATGTTAAGCCATTTTGCCCCCACATTTGTTGTAAGGTGAGATTTATCATAATATGTATTTCTCTTATAGAAATACATTAAATACAAAATGCCTTGCTATAATAGTTATGTATTCTTTATTTTTTTTGCTGTTTCAAAAATGAGATTTCTTACCTCTCTGGCAAAGCGGACCCTCTGAAGGGAGAGCTTGAATACATCCACAAGTGCCTCCCACAGTACCATCACACACCTGATAGGCCCTGCAGGTGTCATTGGGCCAAACATGATTCTCCTCACACTTGCACTCATATTCTATTCCATTTAACCCACACACTGTAATAGAATGGGATTCATTTGTCAGTGTTCAAACTGTCAGTTTCTCCTAATACTGAACACATCTAAGTAGGCTATGTGACATGATAAAACCTTCTGATCTCACCAGTATTCATGTCAATATCTGTGATATTAATGCTGTTTCTCAGAGTCAAAGGCAGGCTGATATTTCTGACGAGATTCCGTAAGTAGTCCACAAGGAACAAGTCAAAGAATCTCACATCAATGTCAATCACGTACTTAGAAGGTAGAACTGCAAGAACAAACAGAAGCAGCTTGAGCAGAACAATCAGCATGATTACATTCTTATAATGACAAAAACTTAAGTATTTTGTAGAGATGTCTTCTACAAAGCCTGAACTTTATATTAAAAGAACATTATACTGTGTAGTAAATATTTTAATGACAAAACTCCATATACTGTAATTGACCATGTGGGTTATTTGCAAACAAAAATACTGCAAATAATCAGTCTGTCAAACCTAGTAATAAAATACAGGAAATCAACAGATGAAAATAATTAAATGAAGAAAATTGATGTTGTCATAGAATAATGTCAGTGTCTCACTTTGGCAGAACTGTCTGTCGACTGGAAGGGCATTGATACAGGTACATGAACCATCAGTGATGTCATCACAGGCCTCGTATGAGTGACACGTGTCATTCGGCCAAACAAACAGACCCTCACATTTACACTGATACTGTGTTTCATTCAAAAAACACACTGAAAAACAGAGGAAGAGTCAAAAAATCCAAAATGCATCATTTATGGCAGCATTCATGATGTATAAAGTTTAATCTTAGTTATACAACATTACAGAAGCAGAGTCAGAGATCATACCAGTAGTTATGTTGATTTCTGTAATGTTAGTGCTGTCACTGATTGTGTAGGGCAAACTGAAAGACATCAGAAGGTTCCTCAGCTGATCAGTGATGCTACTGTCCATGCTATTGATCTGAATTTCAATCAGATATTCAGTCAAAGGTAGAGTCACTGTAGAAAAAGAGAAGAAATGCATCCAAAAATTATGACTGTCTTTTAAGATAATCTAGGTTTGTAGAGGGAAATTATAAATGGATTGTGATGTTTCAGCTCATAAGATTGAATGGAATTTTTTTTAACCACTCTATTAAGAACACTCACATATGAAAGTTACCATAATTCAAATCCTTTTTATGCCCTGACTGCCAAAATGTCAAACTAGAGGATGTAGAAAATTATGTACGCTGCATGTAGACACAAATGATTTTGTTTGTGTTGATTAAGTCAGTGGTTCTTAATTCCAGTCTGGCGACCTCCCACTCCCAATAGGAAAGAAAAATCAAAAGTGAGATCTCTTTAACATCTCAAATATGTCTCCTAGACAGAAATGAGGTTACTTTAAGATCGAATTGAGATTTTTGCTTGAGTCTCCTGCTTCTCAAACTTGTCTCCTGAGACAAAAACTCTAACACTCTAACAATGGTATCTTTAAAGCTTTAAAAGAGATCTCAACAACATCACACACTGTGTTCAGATATTTCTCCTAGTGTAAAGACTCTGGTGGTCACACATTTGTCTCCTCCAAGGTTTCAAACAAGATCTCAACAACATCACACACTGTGCTTAGATTTTTCTCTTTAGCTAAATAATCTGGGGGTCTCATATTTGTCTCCTGTAAAGCTTTAGAAGAGATCTCAACAACTTTACAAAGTGTGCATCAAGTCAAGTACTTGAAAGGCACTAAATAAAGAGGGAAAAATCATAAATTCTGAGTTAAAGGCTATATTCAGAGAGAAACTATGCAGAAATAAGGATAATGTCACTTTTTATAGGACAATGTTTATGTACTTAGGCACATAATTTGTTGTTGGAAATAATAATGTACCGGATGCCTTAATCAAAACTGATTTACAGAAAATGTAACCCTGGAGCCTTCTTTGCTGAAAGGCAAATAAATGGCTTATGACTCGACGGGAACTAACCGATTTATAACTGCAAATATATACTTTTAACTGTATATGTATAAGGTAACTTACAGTTAACAAATTAAGATTACTTATTTATTTATACTGCAACTTTTTTAATGTTACTTTTTAATCATTACAAACATTTTTACAGGTTTTTTGAGTGCATTCGCTGTTGGGTTTGTTTGGTCATCATTCTTACCGCTCTCCAGCACACACATCTCTCCATCACTGGGAATAGCACTGATACATCCACATGAGCCAAAACTGATGTCGCCACAGGTCTCATATGTCTGACAGTTGTTGTATGACCATGCATAACCATCATCACATACACACTGGTATTCAGTCACATTTGGTTGGCACACTAATGTAAATATAACAGATTTACAAAAAAATGCTGACACAACAATAAAGAAAATTTAGTAAGAATGGCTTAACAGGCTCACCTGTTGTAATGTTTGCAGCAGTAACTTTAGTGCTGTTGTCCAGTTGAAGAGGAAATGTGATCGAGGTGAACAACGCTCTGATCTGTTCAATAACCACAGCTTGGGATACATTTCACTTTAACAACCACAATGAACTCCAACTGTTCTATACATTTTGGTAAAATGAATGAGAATTTAAACATCATACAGGCATCAGAAGGCCTCTACTCTTTGAGTAAATGACAAGACAAAACCATTGCATATTAAGTTAATATATCAAACAATTATTAGGACAGTGTGTATGAGAGGACAAAACTGTCAATCAGACCTGCATTTCTAGGTCTTCTATGATGCAGTTGCCCATCTATGTAACTAAACTGAAATAAAATAATACAAAAACGTTCATTTCTTTTTATCATGTTAGTTGATCATGTAATCATGGCTTCAATTTGCGCTTTATTGCTATAAACTTTAAATATTTAAAAGGGCTTTTAATGTGTAACTATTTAACTCCTAATGAAAATTAATACCTTAGTTGAAGTTAATCTAAAAAAGACAGGGATCTGTTGGTTTTCATATATGGTTTGTTTTTATGTTCTTCTAAATAAACTTCCCCCTACCTCTAAATCTATACTTGTTTCTGTGAAATCAACCTTTTCCACAACACATTCATGGGTCAGCAGGACAGCTATGATAATTCCTGTGAAGTACTTTAATATTTGTCCTGTATCTGAGAAATTGAGAAATTAAACATATTAACAAGTAAACATATATCACATAGGATATCAGGAAAAACAAACATTTGTTTTCATTTAGTCTTTAATTTAGAAAATTAAAGGTTTCAAAATACTGCATGACTTCTGTCTCATTGAATGAATCATCTAAACTGAGTTTTCAGTGAGATATCATAAACAAAACCAGAAAAAAAGTCATTCTATCAGAACTAAAACCTTTTTAAGGCTCAAGTGGTTTGGGATAAATGAGTACAATGTCTTGCATGATAGTATTTTTGTGACAAAAGTAGTAAACCAACAATATTTTGTAGTTTACTGTACCTTGACTGGCCATATTTCTCACTGACGTATGTTGGTCAAAATCACTTCAACATTCTTTAGAAGGCAATTTTATGGCTCATCCAGACACCTGACATCTATAAAATAGGAAATTCTGTCATATAAAATCAGAGAACAATGATAAAACTGAACAATGGGGGCAGGGGGTGCAGGGAGGGCAGGGCGTCGGTCGATTGTCTAAAAACAGCTGAAGATCAGGGCCGATTATATCCTCTCGATCAAAAGGGGGACAGAATCAGAAGAACTTTAACTCATATACGGTGTAAAGAAAATGTCTCTTGTATAGAATTTAGGGCTGTCGAAGTTAACGCGATAATAACATGTTAGCCAAAATCTCACTTTAACGCAAATAAATTATTAAAAGCAACGTTAGGTTCTATTTGACCCTATAATTTACCCTTACTTTAAGCCAGGGTTGCCATGTCCGAGGTTTTTTCTTTCGCTGCAATAGTAGTGCGCTTCCTGATAAGGTAGTCCCAGCTTTCGATTTCTCCTGATTTTATCACAAAATTCAAACAAATGTCGTTTTGCTCTTAGGCTGATGATACACGGGGCAACTTTTTGAGCAATGTTGCCGTCAACAGGCAACCAGGTGAGACAAAGGGCCCACGACCAATCTAAAGTATCCAGATAGAAATTTGTTACCCATTCTCAATGGGAAAGTGCCCAAGCAACATTGCTAACAAAAAAGTTGCCTGGCAACATTGCCCATAAAGTTGTCCCGTGTATCATCAGCCTTAAAGTTTTTCTCGTTTGGTACATTTGGTACCAAAGTGTTCACAGCTGGTTAGTTAGCTGTCAAAAAATAAATAAAATAAATAAATAAATAATAATAATAAAAAAAACTAGAGAGGAGCTTGTTTACTGTTAATTAAGTATTAAGTAAAAGTTTATATAAAATAAGATTTTATTAAGTTTTAATAAGTATAAAAATAAGTTTTTATGAAACCTTATGTGCACCTTACGATTGTGTGATAAATAGCAGTTGAATATAATAGTTTGGACACTCGTTAATTTTAAAATCTCAATTATAGTAATGTACCAAATGAAAGGGTTCCCTGTATAGTTTACAGCATTAGTTGGAAGAGATTATTTTCAATCAGCTTGTAACACTCCAAAGAGAAAGGAAAACTTGAAATCGCATCATATGACCCCTTTAACAAAACCAATTCATCACTTGCTCAATTGATCCGCTGCAGTGAATGGGAACTGTCAGATTGAGGATCCAAACAACTGATAAAATCATCACAATAATCCACAAGTAATCCATATGACTCCAATCCATCAATTAACATCTTGTGAAGTGAAAAGCTGCATGTTTGTAAGAAACAAATCCATCATTAAGCCATTTTAACTTTAAAACATTGGTTCTGGCCAAAATACGAGTCCATAATCCATAATAGCACTTCCCCTATTGGAAAAAGTACATCCTGTTGTCCGGTCACATCAAAATTCACCAACATATTTGTTTAAAACTTTTGGACTGCTTTCACTTGTAAATGGTGCTTGACCTGTGATCTGGCACTAATAGTTAGTAGCACCTAACATAGCACCGAAAATAAATAAATTCCATCCTCAGTCCAAAGGCAGGGAAATACCCTGGATGGACTGAGCCACACTGTAAAAAGTAATCACTGAATCTACTTAAGAAAAGCGAGTAAACATAACTGATTTTTACAAATTTGTTGAATTTACTTAATTACACTGTGTTATGTGAACTTTCAGGTGGATGCAATAGTTAAACTAAACAACTTTAGTAAACAGTACTTAACACTCAAGTTTTCTGGTAACCTATACATATGCACAAGTTACCTATACAAAGTTACAGTAAGTTTTATTAACTCAAAAATGATAAACTAATTTGCTTGAGAAATTTGAGGCAATCAGTTTCCACAGGTTTTCCAAGTAAGTTCAACTCATTACTTTTTACAGTGCACCATGCTGGCCCTTATCCATTCATCCATCCATCCATCCGTTTGAATGTTGTATCCATTAATTTTTTACAACAAATATATACATTAGGCTACATTAGGATCGAATATTTCATGGATGTACTTTGCAATCAATCAGAAAAGAAAATAGGATTATTTAATAATAAATTACAGTGGCACAAACTGCAAGAATAGCACACTACTTAACTGCAACCGTTTAGGTCAAATTATTGTTCTTTTATATTAATAACAGACTCCAGCCTGATAAGGAAGGACAACTTTTAAAATACAACATTGAATAGCACATTTCAAAGTCAAGGTAAGAATTTCCTTCTATTAATTGTACTGCAAAAAGGCAATTTAAAGCAGTTACATATTTGAAAGAATAAACATATTTTTACCTTCTTCTTTACAGTCTCTGGAAATAACCATGAAGAGATGCCAAACTCGTTTCTCAGGATCTGAGATTTTGTTTCCTTGTCAAATGTTCCACCCACAAAATCTGTGTGTGGATCAACTGCTAAACAAGTTGGATTCCCTCTATTATTTCCTTATTCTCTTTTGTGAACAGAATATGGAAGAGGGCAGCATTTCAACCACAACAATGTAAGGCCTTGTGGGCTACATTATTAGTAAATCGCGTACTAAGATAACCCTTAGAAAAATCGCACATTTGGTATATTATGGATGGAGAGTATTATAAACATATTGAGTCATGACACACTTTATCAGGCATGTCTCTGAAATTCAATCAGAGCAAAAAGCAAAACAGTACCATATCTGAACTGCTGATTTTGAATAGAATAAAAATAATATTACTCTCTAAAAATGCTGGGTTGTTTCAATCCAACTTTGGGTCAAATATGGACTAACCCAACTTTTGGGTTAAAAATGTAATTAAAAAATTTAACCCAACGGTTGGGTTAGCCCATATTTGACCCAAAGATGGGTTGAAACAACCCAGCATTTCGAGTGTAAATTGAAATAATATCTTTTAAGTAATAGTTTACCCAAAAATGAAAATTTGCTGTTAATTTACTCACCCTCAGGCCATCCAAGATGTAAATGATTTTCTTCAGGACAATATTTATTTATTTATTTATTTTTATCTGGTTTTAGTGTTGCGTTTGCCCTGGAGAGTGTTGATTTGAAACTCTTTGAGGATCTCCTGAGGATCGATCAGTACGCTCACAGTCAGGTTATTATCTTTTCTTTTTCATCTCGGGTTACGCAGGTAATTATGGTTTCCTGAGAAATTAGAAGGAGACACTGAGAAGTGGCGTGACGAGGGCACAATCGTGGGTCCGGTGGGGGTGTTGGCTGTGCCCCCCTTCCCTTCCCTTCCCTTCCCTTCCCTTCCCTTCCCTTCTCTTCTCTTCTCAGGGAAGCATGGTTACCTATGTTACCCGAGACTTTCTCTTTCGAACTCGCAATGTGTCCTAGGACACTATGGGGAACAGAATACCCACTATACATACAATGGCAGAGCTCAAAGGTCTGTTAATGCTAGCCAGCCAGCCAACATATCTATAACATCTCTAGAGGAATTTAATTCAAACCTGTCTTTTATTTGGGTTAAAAATTTAATTAAAAAATTTAACCCAACGGTTGGGTTAGCCCATATTTGACCCAAAGATGGGTTCAACCAACCCAGCATTTCGAGTGTAAATTGAAATAATATCTTTTAAGTAATAGTTTACCCAAAAATGAAAATTTGCTGTTAATTTACTCACCCTCAGGCCATCCAAGATGTAAATGATTTTCTTCAGGACAATATTTATTTATTTATTTATTTTTATCTGGTTTTAGTGTTGCGTTTGCCCTGGAGAGTGTTGATTTGAAACTCTTTGAGGATCTCCTGAGGATCGATCAGTACGCTCACAGTCAGGTTATTATCTTTTCTTTTTCATCTCGGGTTACGCAGGTAATTATGGTTTCCTGAGAAATTAGAAGGAGACACTGAGAAGTGGCGTGACGAGGGCACAATCGTGGGTCCGGTGGGGGTGTTGGCTGTGCCCCCCTTCCCTTCCCTTCCCTTCCCTTCCCTTCCCTTCCCTTCTCTTCTCTTCTCA